>NC_052357.1:58113769-58136269 GCF_009727055.1 Benincasa hispida
ATCAATGACTCATCACATTCATAGAATATGTGGTTTATCTTCTAATAAAAATTTTCCAACGATATTATACGAAGGCAACACAACATGCATATCCTAAATCAAAGGAGGATATATTAAAAGAGATAGAACAAAACATATTTCTCCGAAGCTTTTCTATTCTCATGATGTTGAAGAAAATGGCCACAGCGCTGTACAACAAATTTTGTTCGAAAGATAACCTGGCAGATTTATTTACAAAAGCATTACCTACCGCAACCTTTGAAAAACTGATCCACAATATTGAAATGTAGCGACTCAGAGATCTCAAGTGATGTTTCCATGAGGAGACTAAATATACTATATTCTTTTTAAGAGTCTTAGATTATATGAAATATGTACTATTTTTCCTTCACTAGGATTTTTTTTCCAATAGATTTTTTTTTTCTAGTAAGGTTTTAACGAGACATATTTCATATATATATAATGTATCTAAGGAAAAGTATTATAAATATCACAAATTATGTGTAAAATAGTACTCATTCGTAGTGTCAAAAAGTCAAATGTCACTCCCTCTGCACTCCATGTATATACCCATATGTTTTGTAAATACTCATTCTTAGTGTCTATGTAATCCACCTCCTACTTACCAAATTGCCTATAAATAGTTGCATCTTATGCGGTTTTGTAAGATATATACACTTTGGACAAAATCTAGAAAAATTGGAGAAAGTGAAGATTTTAGAGAAATTTCTTATTTTATCTCTTGTTAATTTATTTTATTTTATTTATTTATATATTTTATTTTATTTTATTTTATTTAATATCTATTTATGTATACTATATTTTCTTCATGTGTTTCTATTGTATGCTGTTGTGCTCTTAAATTTACAATAGTTTCCACATTTCTATAGCTGCCCCATTACTCCCACCCACATTTCATGTTAGTGACCTCTCTCACACAATTTTCTTAAGGCGTATATATTTTCTTTTAGAAAAGATATTTCGAAATATCTATGAATATGTATACACATATAATAGAGTATTTACACAAATCTAGCCATAGTTATTTTTTTAAATCGTAAATATAGCAAAAGGAAAATTTAATTTGAATTTCGTCTTGATTATTATTCTAATTTTATCTTCATGTATATCAATAAACTGAAATACTTTATTTAAACTATATTATGTATGCAACTAATGTATTATAATTTTATTTAACAATGTTATAGTAAAAGTTGTTTTTTATTTTTTATTTTGTTTTGATATGAAGTTTTTTTTTTTCCTTCGATTAGTTCGATTGCAATGGTATTTAAGTTTTGGCGTTAGTTTTTCTTGTGCTTTCAATTTTTTTTACCTAATTTTGTTGGTATATCTTAATTATTTCATTAATTGTGTCAACTAACATGCAAAATATAATGATAAGAATAATTTGAATTTGATTGAAAATTTCTTAGATTTTATTCTCTCATGCTTTATGCTTTATGCTTTTCTTTGTATTCTTATGCTTAAAATGCATGTTTTAGAACTTTCAATCTAGTTTGATCGATTAGATTATGGAAGTTCGAAATCATGAAATTAGGAACAAGTTCTCATTTCTTCTTGTTCATCTATCAATCTTTCAAGCCAAATCTGTTTAGCTTTCTTGGGATTTCTTA
Source organism: Benincasa hispida (assembly GCF_009727055.1). NCBI lineage: Eukaryota > Viridiplantae > Streptophyta > Magnoliopsida > Cucurbitales > Cucurbitaceae > Benincasa > Benincasa hispida. The sequence continues at coordinate 58,115,404 of NC_052357.1, forward strand.
TCAATTAGATAATCGGTGTTATTCTTATTACTGTTGTGGGAATTCACTTGGAATAAGAGGAGTTTTCAAACGTGATTGAGGTAATTCCTTCCTATGATGACCGACTCCTTAACATATAAAGTATATCAATTAATTTGTTTTATTTTTTAAATTTTGATATGATTTTAATGTATATTAGTTACATTTAATTTGCTATCTCAATTGTACAGTGTACGTGTTTCATATTTGGTATTTCGGTTGATTGATATTTCATATCTATAGGGAAAGAAAAGCATAATATTGATATACATATATCAAATATGAAGTAGATCATTGAAAATGATATCCTTAAAAAAAATAATATTTGGTATTTCAATTTTATATAAGTATTAATTCATAACGCATTTCAATTATATCATCAATGTATTAATAGTATATCATTAGTCGTTCTAAATACAATACAAAGTATGATGTTACAGTGGTGTACCAGAAGTTTATCAATACTCGTTCAAGATTTATTTAAATTTAACAAAGGTGTAACAATAGTATATAAGTAATCATTAAAAATTATTTCAAGTATATCATTGTCATATCAATACTATATCAACATCATTCTTTATTGGTGTATCAACAATATGTCCGTCACCTTATCAAAAAAAATATATCAATTACAATCATTCTAAATTGATTTTTTTGTATAATATTGGTTTATTAGAGTGTATCAATGTCAGTTCAAAATTCATTTAATGTATGACACTAATGTATGATCGTTAGTATATTGCTACTTTTTACAAATATATTTATTCTAGTATATCAGTTGTAGATAATCAGTCATTCAAAATTCAACTTCCGGCCTAATATTAGTGTAACAATAGTTTATTAACATATATAATTCATTATGGTTACCAATATGACGAATTGAATAATTGTAAGTGGATGATGATGTACTAGAAAATTAATACTCTAAAATAATGAAAATAAAGATTCAAATTTATTCCATGAACAATAACAAGAGATAGAAATTTGACTGATATCTTTGTTATAATGAATGATAAATTAGTATATATCAATTCTATAATTGACCCATATACTAAATATAAAGTATACCAGTTGATTGATATATTAAATATAAAGTATATCGGTTAACTAATACAAGAAACATAAAGTACATTAGATAAACTATTGATACTCGGAATGATAAAAAGTAGAAATAAAATAAAATGTATTTTTTTCTTTGTTTCTAAATTTCAAAAAATTGTTGCTCATATATATATATATATATATATATTATGAACTTGAATATAGAAATAGAATCTGATTCCTTCGTATTTTGAAACAAATCTTATTTTGGAGAATTGCATCACGATCGCAAGCCAAAGATTTCAAATCTCAAGTTGGAATTTTGGTAGACGTTAGAGCAGAGCTCACAAATGGGGCTGCTTCCATCTTCTGAGTCATTGCCAATAAGAAGATTTCATAGGAGGATTAAAACCATAAGAAGAGTCGTTTTAGGGGTAAAGTTAGAATTAATGAAAAAATGAATTTTAGATTATCATTTTACTAATATATTTAAATTATTTGCTATATTGGTAAAAAATTACTATAATTATTGAGTTAAAAGGAAAGAAAAGAAAATCAACGAAACCTTTGGTCCCCCTATCTTAATATTCATGAATGTTTAGTCACATTCAGATTTCAAACCATAAATGCACTACTTTTGTCCACCGTAAAAATTGTTGAGAACCACACAATAAAATAAGGGAATTTGTAATGGGTGAGAAATAAAAAATCTTCAATTGCAAGTGTACCTTCCATGTTTAAAAATTAGTACTTGTACTATCGATCTTGAGGTCTGAGGTTCGATTTCTCCACCCCACACTTTATTACAATACCTTTCAAGAAAGAAAAACAAACTTAGTAAATATGACAAAATATTTAAATTTAAATTTTCTTCAAGTGTATATTCCAATTTTTAAGAGATGTCTAGTCCTTATCTGTTTGAATTGACATTTTTAATTTTTAGCTTCTATATATAACTTTCGTTTATTTTGTTTCTTTCTTTAAAAAAAGTATTTTATCCTTAAATTTATGATTATTGTAGCTTCTGAATTGTGTATGCGAGACTCCTCTTTTTTTACTCGCCTCCCAAAAAGAAGAGAATCTATTTTTATTATTTTAATTAAAATGTTATCAATATTTTTCTTCGGTAATAAAATGTATCTATGTTTTCTCACTATAGATTTGGTTTCTATAGCTAAATTGATTCTGATTTTTATTAGATATTATGTACTTCATAATATATATATGATTGTTATTTGATTGATATCTAGTTTCTATCTAATTATCATATGATTTTTACTATGTATTAAGAACTTTATGATTTATGAGATGTGCATGTGCATGTGATTGTTATTTAATTGATATTTATTTTCTATCTGAATGTCATGTGAATTTCATTATGTATTAAGTACTTTGTGATTTCTATTTTATTGTCATATGATTGCTATCTGGTTGATATTTGATTTATATTTGATTACCATCATTAATTTTATATACTTATATATCAAAGTGTATTACATCTCATTTTAGTTCTTATACATTTGCAGTATTTTATAAGTATGATTAAGCTTCCAATAGTCATTTTTTGTTCTCATTTTAGTTCAAGATCAACGTTGTAAAGATGAAGAAATGGCTTAGAAATATTCTATCAAATCCTCGATACTCGAAACTCGATGCTCAACGTCTTCCTACTCGATCCTCGATGTGAATTCCTTTCTTTGTCTGACGAGTCTCTGTTAAGTCCTTGATGGAACTCGATGACAATAGAACTAATACTCGATCGTACTTGACGGTTCTTGAACGATACTCGGTGCGACTCGAAGGTGAAAATGATGCACTCAAAGCTACTCGATAACGAAGAATCGATGCACGATTGACTCGATAATCAGATTACTCGATGCGACTTGAAAGATAATTGAATGGCTCGCGATTTGCAGTAAAGAAAACACTCGTATGAATAAGAAAGATAAGGCAAGAAGCTGGAGACTCAGTGTTTACGTGGTTTAGCAAGATTGACAACGTCCACTAGAAGATCTGGATTCTTTTACTAATGAAGATTGCGTACAGATTTTGTTGTTTACAAAAAACTAAGGAAAATGATGATAACTCTCTTATTTGAATTTAAAATCAGTGGTATTTATAGAGTATACCAGCTGACCATTTACAAAGTTAGTTATAAACAAACAAAAAACTGAGGTATTTGAGTCAAAGCTTCTTCAAATTCTCCACCTCGACTCCAATGCCTTGCAGTCTTTTGATCATCGTAATTTTGATCGATTTGTCTATCCTGTGTCTAGAAGCTCAAAGTCAACCTGTTCTAAACATTTAAACAATTTAAGCTTTGAAATAGGTTTTGTTATCAGCTGCATTATCTGAAATATCAACCTTTAAAATTTCTATCTTCCTAGTTTCAATTTTATCTCTAATGAAATGATACTTGATATCAATGAGCTTAGTTCTAGTGTGGAATTGTGGATTTGGGGATAAATGGATAGCACTTTGGTTATCAGAGTAGAGTTTCACCACTTTTGATCTATTCTAAAGTCTTTGAGCAATCCCTTAAGCCATAATGCCTCTTTGATTGCTTCTGTTAAAGCCATACATTCAACTTTTGTTATAGATAAGGCTACTATAGGCTATAGTGATGCTTTCCAGCTGATTAGATTAGGACCAAAAAGGAAAAAGTAGCTTGTTAAGGATCTCCTTTTGTCCAAATCATCAAGATAGTCAGCATCCACATATTTATCAAGCTCTAGGTTTGGTTCAACTGACCTTTGGTAGAATAATTTTCAGTTTTTAGACCAAATCAGGTACCTTAGGATCGATTTAGTAGCCTTCTAGTGTCTCTTACCAGGATTATACATATATCTACTAACTAAGCTAGCTAATTATGAGAGATCAGCTCTGGTAAAAATTATTAAATATATTAGGCTTCTGACTACTTGACTATAGGGTATGACAACCATCTATTTCTGATGTTCTAGGTCAGAATCCTTCGGAGTTAGCTGAGGAAAGCTTAAAGTGCTGAGCAATAGGTAAGCTCACAGGTTTAGCATCATTCATGTTTAACTTTTTAAGGATCTTCTCAAAGTAAATGGACTGATTGATACTTAGAACAAACTCCTCATTGTTCCTTTGGATCTCTATTCCTAGGACCTTGCTTGCTTCTCCTATGTCCTTTATATCAATCTCTTCTTTTAAGAGGTTTTTAACATGGGTTAGATCTCCTTTGGACCTACCTGCCAGCAACATGTCATCTACATATATGAGTAGGTAAACCTTGTCCTTGTAAGAACCTATATTTTCATAAACACATATGTCAAATAAACTTCTTTTGAACCCGATGATAGAAATATAGTCATTATATATCTTATACCAGCACCTCGGTGATTGTTTTAACCCATATAGACTTGTTGAGTAAGCAAAAGAGATTTTATTTTCCTTTAACTTCAAATCCTTTAGGTTGCATCATAGAAATTGTCTCCTCTAGATGCCCATGAAGAAAAAGTAGTTTTTTACATCTACTTGATACAATTCTAGATTATTTTGAGCAACTAAGGATAGAAGAAATCTTATAGAAGTCTGTTTTACAACAGGAGAGAAAATCTCATAATAGTTGAAACTTCTTACCCTCCGGATGGAAATAAAGAAAATTCGAAGTTAGAAATAGATAAAAAAGAAAAATTTCTCTTCTGGTTTGAAAAACCTCTTGTGACTATTCTTTTCTACTATAAACGATGGAATCGTCCATTTCGATATATAAAAAATGAGAAATTTGAAAATGCTATTAGAAATTATTAGAAAAAAAACAAAGTAAATTAATAATATAAAAATAAATAAATAAGCTAAATACAAAAAGATATAAGACGAGATTCGACCACCTCCTACATATTTAATACTTTCTGCTACAAAAAAAATTCAGAATACCAACCGCATTGGTAATTCCATCAATTAGCCGTCGATCAAAAAAAGAAGTTCCTTCCCTTTGAGTGAACCCTTTTGCAATCAATCTAGCTTTATACCTAGGCTTTTGATCATAGGATACTCTTTCTTTAAGTTTGAAAATCCATTCAGAGGCAATAGGTTTGTAACCCTTTGGTAGAGGAACTAAAGATCAAATGTCATTCACTTTTAGTGAATGCACCTCCTCATTCATTACTTCAATCCAATCTTTTTCATTAGCACATTTTGTTGCTTCCTCAAAGGTAGTTGATTCTTGGTTAGTAGGAGCTACCACAACATTGAAAACCAGATTCATAGATAAGACATACTGGCTTAAGTCAGGTTGCTCACATACTATCTCCTCATGTTCCCCTATATTTTCCTCAAATTCTTTTGTGTCACTAGGTTGGCTGCTCAGTTGGTAACTCCACCTCAATACATGTGTTGGATGACTCCCCTTCATCCTCAACTTTTTCTCCTTTTGCACATCTCCTCTTCCCGAAAGGCGATGTCTCTACTCACTATGAACTTCTTCTCAACCGGATACCACAATTTAAACCCCTTGACACCCTCTGTAAAGTTTACAAACATGGACTTGACTGCGCTGGCCTTTAATATTCCCTTATTTTGGTGTACAAACCCTACACATTTAAAAACCTCAAGGTTATCTAGGTTAGGAAGATGATAGTCCACTTTTCCTCATGGTAAGCAACTCTAAAGATGTGTGAGGTCACCTATTCAAGGTATACATTGTATAGGCTATTGCTTTTGCCCAATAATTTTTCCCTAACATAGCATTAGAGAGCAGACACCTAACCCTTTTCATTATGGTTCCATTTAACCTCTCAGCAACCCCATTCTGTTGAGGTGTATACCTCACTGTTCTATGCCTAGTTATACCATTCTCACTACAAAAGTTATCAAAGTGTTCATTGCAAAACTCAAGCCCATTATTGGTTTTAAAGTATTTTAACCTTTTAGATGTTTGATTTTCTATCATGGCTTTCCATTCTTTAAACTTCCCAAAAACTTGATTCTTAGTTTTAAGAAAGTATATCTAGCTCATCCTAGAAAAATCATCTATAAAAGTTAGAAAATACCTTGAGCCACCAAGGCTTGGTGTAGAAGATGGTCCTCATAGGTCAGAATGGACTTGATCTAATGTTCCTTTGGTGGTATGTTGAGATTTTGTGAAACTTTTCCTGGTTGCTTTACCTAAAATGCAGTGTTCACAAAAAAAAAAAGTTCTCACTGATACCTTTGGACAGAATTCCTTGCTCGGACAGTGCTTGCATCCGTTTTTCACTAATATGGTTGCTTTACCAAGGCTCAGACAGTGCTTGCATCCGTTTTTCACTATTGTTAAAACCGTGTAGGCACATGTCATCATCTCTACTCCTCTCACAATATAATGGTCATTGACCTTCTCACCAACCAACACAACCGTAGAATCCTTGATCACCTCAAGAACTCCATCTTTTCCACTACATTCGCACCCAATGGAGTCCAACATGCCAAGAGATCCCAAGTTTCTCTTGAGCAAAGATATATGTCTCACATTTCTTACAAGCTTGATTCATCCATCCTTTAACTTCAAGGATACTGAACCAACCCCTTTGATCTTGTAGGCTTCATTGTTTCCCATATACAAAAATCTCCATCTATTTCCTTGTAAGTATTAAACCAAGGTCCGAAAGATGCCATGTGATAGGTACAACCCGAGTCAAGTACCCAGTCATGCTTCCCAAGAGGAATAATCTGGTTTGTTTGGTTTCTAGTGGAGGCTAAGGCATTAGAATGAAAGTAGGAACCTACAACCACTAAAGCATCTGGTTGTTTTCCCTTCCGATCCTTCTCCTTTTCTTGGTTTTCCCTTTTCAGATTGTAGCAATCTCTCATCAAGTGACTTTTCTTCTTGCAGTAGTTGCATCTCAGCTTGGTCTTAGGTTTGTACTCTTCACCTGACTTGTTTTTATTCCCCTTAGACTTATTCTGCTTGTTCTTCCCCTTAGCAAATAGCTCCTATGCACTAGGCTACTCCTTCTTGACTAACTGAAGCTTTAACTCTCTAATTCTTAATGATGAAATGATGGCATCAGTGGTAAATGATTCTCTACCATATTTCAAGGCACAAAGCCTCATTCTCGTCACCAATTTTCTCACCAAGGCTCTTGAACTTTGAGACTATCCTTTTGAACTGACCCAAATTATCTAAAAGAGGCTTGGAAGAATCCATCTTGAATGTGAAAAACTTCTCCCTTAGATACATCTTATTGGGGAGAACCTTGGTTGCAAAAAGACCTTTCCAACTTGACCCATATCTTGTAGGTCGTGTCTTGATCAATTACTTGCCTCAAAATATTGTCACTGAGATTCAAAACCAGAGTCCCATATGTTGTAAGCTCCGTGTCTTCTCTTTCTTGTGCTGATATAGTGGATGGAAAAGTTGATGAGTCGAAAAAAGCCTTATGTGTTCTCTGTTATCCAAGAATGGCTTTGATTTTGGTCTTCCATAGGTCAAAATCGCCATTCCCATCAAACTTCTCAATCTCACACCTTGCAATAGCCATTTCTGATTTGATCGGGTATCAAGTTTTGATTTCTTGAGAATTTTGATAAGAATGTTGACCTTGATCAATGATGAAATGTAAGTCTCTATTATGAACAGTGTTATATAATGAAACTAAACATTTCGTGGTTTGATCTTATACAAACTCTTTTGTATAGAATATCTTCGCTCGCATGACTAATACATGAATGATCAGGATCAGATCATTTGTAGCACTTTACAATAATTGTAACACCTACAAAGCGGGTCATACTCATAGTGTCACTAGGATAAGGTATCCAACATTTTTCATATACTACAAACCATTTAGGTTATCACTTAAACATGATCCACTCGTATGTCTCCACATACATGTTTAAGTTATAATGATAACCTTGGATGTTAGTTTATTGGTTTGTGGTTAATGAAATTAAAATATCACATATTTTATGGACAAAATGAATAAAATATCATATATTATTAATCACATAAAGAGTTTGTTCATACATTATTTACAAACTATAGAACTCTACGAGATTTAGGTCATCAATCCCAACACTATCAACCTCTATCAATGATTGACTTGTATCAGTTTCTTGATGGAATGAACATGCAAACAATAGAAGCTATCAGAATCAATAAGCACTCTAATTACATTTAATTAGATTTTCAAAGCATGCATGAAAACAATTTCAAAGAGAATGGTTTGAAGAACACAATAACTTTTATGAAATCTACGAAATCCAAGCCGATTTCCACGAATTCGACCTCCAAATCAAAACTGGACCACCAAGAGATCTTCTCTACTATTCTCCAATTTGGATTTGAGAGGTGGAATCTCATATTTGAAGGGAATTGAGTATGGAACAAAGAGGGTTTTCATAGAGAGAGAATATTTACAGAATTTCAAAAATTCCAGCAACGTCTCTACTCCATCTCTGAAATTTCAGGTCTTTTATGGATCAAATACATGCAAGCATTGAGAGAAAATGTTGATTGACACATCAAAGTCCACCAACCAAGTGGGTAGGTGTTCAATTGTGGATTTTTCCACTAACTCAAACCAATTTCCAATTTTAATTGATTGTTCTCAAAAATCAATTAATAACAATTTTAATTCAATTAAATTAAACAAAATTCAATTTAATTAAATTAAAAAATTTAATTTCTAAAATTTAATTTCTTAATTTGAAATTGATTTATTTTAATTAATTAAATTAATTAGTTAATTAATTAATCAATTAATTTAATATCTAATATCAAATTAATTAAACACCCAATTCATACATGAATCCTATTATATATGATATAATTGGTGTGATGTATAAGATATATCAAGTGGGGGATTAAAGTAAATATTATTTATATTAAGTACCATAAAATACAAAAAGAACTATAGTTTATATGTTTCATGACATAAAATATTGAACTATAGGTTATAAATATAATATGGTAAGTTGGTTATCATATTTATTTATAATAATATTAATTATTTGATAATTATCTATTTGTCTTTAATAACCAATCAGTAATCATGAGATAAAAGAAAAAAATGTTTTCCTAAAATTAGTTCTTACTCAATTTGGAAAGAAACTCACGGAGATGCTATTCAGTGAACATGTTTCACTAAGCGATAGATAGTAGAGAGTCTAAACGATCATGGAGTTTTACTATACGATAATTCACTCAGTTGGTCGTAGCTGAACGATCGTGTGTCATTATCTATACAATAGGTTGTCATCTTCTACATGATTGAGCACATCATCTATACGATAGCCTGTGTCATCTCCCACTTGCTCAATCATTTACATGATTGTTGTTCCTCCAGTCTCTTCCTCTAACCAAGTCCATACAGAGCCCACAACTCCTGGATTCTCACACCGAGAATACTAAGGTAACCATTGTGGTGGTGTCCTCACCCAACTTGATTTATATTGATGTTCTAGAGGTCGTTCGTTGGGTTCGTGATCATTGTGTCCGTGCTATTGATCGTGCTATTGTTCCAGTCGTTGTGTTCGAGGGCTAAGTTGTTGTTCTTGGACACTTGGAGATTGTTCAAGGGAGTTTGAAGAATGAGTCTTCAAATGTATGCATACTCTATCTCTTGACTCTCTATGTAAGCATGCTGTAATTTCTTATTGTTGCATGACCAGTTAGTTTTCGTTTGTATACTGTAATTGTTTATGTTCATTTTGAATGGAATTTGGAACGATCCTTCCGCTGCTCATGGAAATCCTCATATCTGATTTCCTTCAGCCAAGCCCACAGTCCAGGCCCTTAGAAGATTACATCCCAATTTGAAGGATGTTGTTCTCAAAGAAATCATCAAACTCAATGAAACCAGAATCATTTACCCAGTTCTCATCTGCCAATGGGTAAGTTGTACCCATGTTGTTCCCAAAAACACCGGCATGAAATTGTTCAGAACGATAAGGGAGAGATGGTGCCAATGCATGCACAAAATGGATAGAGAATGTGCATCGATTTTCGAAAGCTCAATGAGGTAACCAAGAAAGATCATTTTCCCATTCCTTTCCTAGATCAGATGGTGGAACGGCTTGCCAGAAAACTATTTTTCTATTTTCTTGATGGCTTTTCTGGATTCTACCAAATCCTCATTGCCCAAGAAGACTAGGAAAAAACCACCTTCACTTGCACTTACGGTACGTATGCCTTTAAGAGGATGCCATTTGGGCTTTGCAAGGCCCCAGGTACGTTCCAAAGGTGTATGATGAGCATTTTTTCTGATTTTATAGAGAAGTCCATAGAGGTGTTTATGGATGATTTTACGGTTTATAAGGAGTCTTTTAAAGATTGTTTGCATTATCTTAGCATATTGGGATGTTTTTATTGAAGCTAGCCTTGTTTGAATTATGAAAAATGTCATTTCATGGCCTCTCATGGTATTCTTCTAGGACATCTAATCTCTGAAAAAGGAACAGAGGTAGATAAAGCTAAGGTAGATGTTATTGCTACCTGTGTTAGGGAGATTCAGTCTTTTCTTGGTAGCGCGTGTTTCTACAGGTATTTTATCAAGGACTTTTTGAAGATGGCACTTCCACTATCGACATTGCTTCAGAAAGATGTCCCATTTGATTTTGACCAAAAAGTGTAAGGAGGAGAAGTTGACCACCACCCCAATTTTGCAACCTCCAAGATGGGATGTACCGTTCGAGATCATGTGTGATGCTAGCAACCTAGCAGTGGGAGCGGTACTAGGAAAAAGGGTCGATAAGAAGAGTCATATATGCTTTATATCGAGGACCCTGAATGCAACCTAAATCAACTATACCACGACGGAGAAATAATTTTTTGCCATTATTTTTGCATTAGATAAATGTCGTCCTTATATTCTTGTCTTTCCTATTACTATCTTTACTGGCCACTCTGCTCTCAGGTACCTGAGTACCAAGAAGGAGTCAAAGCCCCGACTAGTGCATCGGATGCTCCTTCTTCAGGAATTCAATTTGACTATAAAGGACAGGAAGGGATCAGAAAACTTGGTAGCTGACCACTTGAGCAAGATTGTACAAGAAGAGGGCCTCGTACCTGTACGAGAGGATTATTTAGATGAATTCTTCTTCCAAATTGCCACACCCACTCCATGGTATGCTGACATGGTTAATTTTCTGGTTATTGGTAAGTTCCCTTATGACATGCCCAGTTTTAGGAAGGTCAAATGAAGGAGTGATTCAAAGTACTTCGTTTAGGACCCAACATACCTTTGGAAGATTTATTCTAACCAAATCATTAGAAGGTGTGTCCCAGATGAAGAGTTTGAATCTGTGCTTGCATTTTGTCATGAGATGGTCTTTGGTGGACATTTTAGTCTTAGGAGAACTGCTAGGAAAGTATTGGATAGTGGGTTGATTTGAAATTCTCTGTTCACCGACTGTTTTACATTTTTATGTCTTGTGAGAGTTGTCAGAGATCAGGATCCTTTTCTAGGAGGAATGAGATGTCATTAAATTCAATCTTAGTGTGTGAGGTTTTTTAAGTGTGGGGGATAGATTTCATGGGCCTCTTTCCTTCTTCTTATGGCTTTCTATATATTATGTTAGCAGTTGATTATGTTTCGAAGTGGGTTAAGGAAATCCCCACTAAGACTAACAATGTTGTTGTGGTTTGGAATACCTGGAGCTGTAATTGGTGATCAAGGTACTCATTTTTGCAATCAAACCATAGAGGCACTCATGAGAAAGTACGGAGTTCACCATCGGGTCGCCACTCCATACCACCCTCAAACAAACGGACAAGCTAAAATCTCTAATTGTGTGGTCAAGAGTATCTTGGAAAAGACTATCAATCCATCCAGAAAAGATTGGAGCACACGCCTTGATGATGCTCTTTGGGTCTATCAGATTGCATTTAAAAATCCTATTGGAACAACGCCCTTTAAGTTTGTCTACGGCAAGGCGTGTCATCTACTAGTTGAAATTGAACATAGAGCATATTGGGCTGTTAAGAAATGTAATATGAACTTAGTCGAAGCTGGTGAGGAGAGATTATTGGAACTAAAATAATTATAGGAGCTATGCTTGGAAGCCTATAAGAGATCAAGAATGTACAAGGAAAAGTCAAAATTAATACATGATAAGGGTCTCTTGAGGAAGGAATTTCGAGTTGGGCATAAAGTGTTACTCTTCAACCCAAGACTATCACTTATGCTCGGTAAACTAAAATCTAAATGGCTTGGTCTATTTGAGATTGTTAACTTGTTTCCTTATGATGTAGTGGAGATTAGAAGCCCAAAGACGGGGAAGGAGTTCAAAGTGAACGGGCATCACCTTAAAATATTCAACGAAGGAGAAGTCAACATGGTTTGCTCAAAACTCATGTTGACTCCACCATTTATCTCTTGAGCCCGTATCACCAGGTGTCGAGCAAAAAACGTTAAATGTTGAGCTACTTGGAGGCAACCAAGAGTTTGAATTTCTTTTGCTTCGCTTTCTTTTATTTGTTTCGTTTTGTTTCTAATAAAAGAGAGGCTGGCTTCATTTATTTTCCTTAGGAAACAAAATTTCTACTCTTGAAGGAAGGATTTCAATCGTTCATGCTTGTGCCCAAAAATCCAGGGGAGTTTTTCTATTCCCCCTTGCCCCTTTTCTTTTTTGTCCTTAGCCTTAGTAAAAGAATTACTATACATTGTGAAAAATGCATGTCTTCTAAGTTGGGGGCGGGCAAAGCATGCTTCAGGCGATCTAATTTTTTTAAAAAAAAATATGAAAAATTTCTATCATGATGAATGCTTGAATGTTCGCTCTATTTGTCATTTCCTTTCAATGACAATTTAATGATACACTCAATGGGTTGCTTGTTGTTAAAAAGGAGTGATTTTCACACTTTTGAGTTTTTATTAAAAAAAAATTATGAGAACCATGTAAAATATACCTAGGTTGAAAATGTTTCTGTTTTAAGTTCCTTAAAATCTTAGAAACGGATTATCCATCTCGGATTTTCATTGTCACCTCGAAAGACCCCTATTGGCTTGGGACCAACTTTTAGTTCCTGAGAGTAAGACTAGACAGTGAAGAAATAGCAGCCTTATGTGTGGAAAAAAAAAAAGAGAAGAAAAAAATGCATAAAAAAAATGAGGCATAACTGGTGTGCCTGCAAAAAAATAATGTGTGTGTGTGCATGGATAGAGGTGAAAAGAGTTACCTCCGTCCAGTTAAGACCTGCGAGAAAAGAGTGATAGGTCCTTGATAGTTGAGTGTGAAAGCTAGCCCTCTAGGTAAAATTGATGCCTTTTTCGTTTTATATGCGTGAGTTTTGGGCACTCCTATATAGTATTCCTCTTTGATATGCAATAACAGTATGTCTCAAGCTAATGACTGAGCCAGAGTAGAGGGAAGATGAATTGAGAGTAGGATAAAACTTTTTCGAGTACTTTTATAACAAGTCTCAATCGAGTGATTATTAACAAGTCTTAGTGTCGAGAGTATAGAAAGCTTTGGTAAGATGAATCGAGTGATTAGGTTAAAGTAGAGGGAAGATGAATCGAGTGATGAGCAAAGTAGAGGGAAGATGAATTGAGAGTAGGATAAAGTTTTGACTGAGCCAGAGTAGAGGGAAGATGAATCGAGTGATTAGGTAAAAAAAGTTTTGTGTCTTAGTGTTTCATTCATACATGGTTTCAATTGAAAAAAAAAATCCTTTTATATCAAGTCTCAATCGAGTGATTATTTGATTTTTATATGTGATGCGACCGTCAAGACTGTCAAGAGTATAGAAAGGATTCGAGGAATAGAGTGAATGAATGTTTTATCAAATTTATGATTGAGTGTTATGATCTTGCTCAAGACGATCAATTCTTAAGTTAGGGGTGTTTGTAGCTGTCAAAAAGAGCTATTATTCCTAGCTTAATTCTAGCTCGTTATCGGATTTTACATGTTTATTTCCCTATTTTGTAGGTACTGAGCAATCATGAGATGGAATTGGTGATTTGGAGCCAAACAAGGTTAATTGGAAGCAATTAAAAGATGATTTAAGCTTCCGGGCTTAAAAGAAATTGAGGCAACCAAATTACCATCGAGCACAGTCGACCATCGAGTTCTATCGAGTTAAATTCTACCAAGAAAACAAGTATTGAGCATCGAGTATCAAGTAGCAAGCAACGAGTATCAAGTAAACACCCAGTGTTGCAACGCTATTGTCAAGCTTTGATCCAACGCTCATTCGATGCTGGAAGGCAGTAGCATCAAACGCACTGCAGCATTGTAACACTTCCCCAAGCGTCGTGACGCTCTGAAGTTAAATCAATGCAAGCGTTGCAATGCACCTTGACACTTGACACTTGACACTCAACACTTTAAGGCAGTTTGCTCAACGTTGCAATGCCCCCTTTATGCGTTGCAACGCTACGACGGTTGACACGAAATTGATGCCTGCGCAGTGCAAGCAAGCGTTGCGACACTGCGAGTAATCTGTAATCAGAGAGGCAGCAAAAATTAAAAAAAGTTATAGCCACCAAACGTTTTCGTCTTCCAAATAAAGCGAATTTGAGAGTTTAGTTCAGTCTAAGAGCCATTGAAGCCAAATTCCTTATCGATCTTCATCAAAGTCAGCCTCGACTCATTTATCTGATCATTGTAATATGTCTTTTGGAGTCTAGGTAATTTTCTAGGGATAGTTTTATGCCTTAATTCTTGAAGCTACTATTTAATTTATTCAATTATTGTGAACCCTTTGGGTGGATTTGATTTATTAATAATAGAAATTTGATGAAGTTTTCTTACAAACTGATTTATTAAATTTCTTGTATGTAAAATCATTCTAGACTATGCATAATTGAGTGATTAAGTTGCACATATTAGGATCGCATGTTTAGGGTCTAGACTTTTTTTGGCCAAATCTATGTATGCCCTAGTATAATCTTCCCAAATAAATCGCGCTATAAGATGTGGCTTTCCGACTTGTAGTGTGTCTCGACAATTGAACCCTTACTTAATTTGTATGTTATTGAGAAGGAAAAGTTTAAAACTGATTTAGGACTAATTTAGATTGTTATCAAAATTAGCTAATTGGGCTATTAGAATTTCTAATAGGTTTAAAGGTTCACATAATTGGAAGAATTAACTAGTAACTAATGATAGAAAATAAAAAGTATGCAAACTAATCCCAAGATTTTCCATTAATTTGATTCAATCTCTTTTCTATTCTAACCTTTATTTATTCTCTTTTGTTTGGCCTTTAATTTATTTTGCAAACAAAATCTAAATAACCAAAACTCCTTTTTTTTACTTGGAATTCATTTATCAATCTAAGCTAATTCAACAGTCTCCCTATAGATTCAATCCCAGTCTTATCACTTTGCTACATTTGTGGTTTAAGTCTTGGATCAATGAAAATAAATTATCTTTGCTTGGGCTGGGGGCGCTCACGACATGCTAGTCTCGTAGTCTGAACAATAGTCACATACCTCGGGAAAGATGGGAGTTTCCTCATATTCATTTACCTTGTTTTCTTGTTCATTTATTACATTTTCTTGCTTCATTGGAGGTGATTAAACTGGGCTTGTTTTTTTTAGAGGAAGAAAAACTTTCTTTACCACTTCTATGAGTTATAACACTTACGTTTGCATGATCTGGTTTGGCAGGGAGCTTACCATATGATTTACTTTCAAGTTTGCTTACCACAATTGCAAGTTGAGTGATTTGAGTGCCTAAATTGGGGAAGTCTTGTCTAGTCTCTTATTGAAAGGATTTGGTATCTTGTTGGAGTTGGATATTGTCTTTTTGCAATTGGTGGAGTTCTGATTGAAAGTTTAAGGAGTGATCGGCAAGTGATTTTACAACATCCACTAAAGACATACCTGAGGAGGTTGAAGATGATGATTGGTTCCAGTTCTTGTATTGCCTTTGAGATCCCCATTTAAAATTGGGATGATCACTCCATCCTTGGTTGTAGGTTTGCCTGTGGGGTCGTACTTACACTAAAATCCTCCAACGACATTGACTTGGGCTTGTGGACAAGCCTTAGAAGTATGTCCAACTACTCCACATGCTCCACATGTTTTGACTTGAGGAAGTCCTCCCTAAGAAACCTGAGTAAAAAGAGATACAAGGTTAGATACTTATGACCTTAGCTCAGTTATTTCATTGGATTGAGCAACAGTGTGATCGAGAATCCTTGTCCCAAAATTCTAAGAGTTCTCTACCATAGTAAATATGAGTTCACTTGCTTTAGTGAGCGTCTTATCTGTAAGAGCCCCTTTGGCGGCCGCATCAATGTTGCTCCTCACCGATGGAAGCAAACTTGAATAAAATATTGGATAAGATACGGTTACAAAATTTGATGATGAGGAAATGAAGCATAAAGTTTTTTGTATCTAGCGCAAACTTTTTTTGTATCTTTCCCAGTATTCATAAAGAGATTCTCCTACACTCTGCTTAATCCCGTATATTTGTTTTCTTATATTATGAGCTTTAGATGTCAGGAAATTTTTTTCTAAAATTTCTTTTTGAAATTATTCCAAGTAGTGATGGAACCCGCCGGTAAGTAATATAGCCAATCTATGGCCACATCCTTCAAAAAAGAAGGGAAAGGCTCTAAGATTGAGTTGCTCTTATCTTACCTTGTGTGGGCGCATTCCATCACAAACTAAATGAAACCCTTTCATGTGTTTGTGCGAGTCATCGTTTTCCTGTACATATGAGTAGGAGATGTACATGTCCCGATTTGAGTTTAAATGGGACGGTCGTCTCTGGATACACGATGCACAACGGTTGTTGATTATAGTCTGACTCCACTAGTTCTCGCACGGTTTGTTCTCTTGCTTCTCCCATGTCATTTCGTTGAGTAGCTTCTTCTTCGTGATGTCCAAAAGCTTGCTCTTCAAATTCTTCTCTTCTTCTTGTTCTTTCCTTTCGATGTCACCTTTCCTCTCGATCAATGTCTACAATAAAATCACAAAGTACATTCTTAGAGGAGCGAGTCATGCACAAAAAGAAATTTAATCACAATAACTATTTTTGGGTTTATTATTTATTTTATTTTATTTTAAAAAAAGGAATTCAAAATTCAAAATTAGCTAATTGTTCGGTTCCCCAGCAACGGTGCCAATTTGTTCGGGTTGAAATCTGTGTCATTAGTTCAATCTAATCCAAGACAAATGGAATTTATAAGGCTCAAACTACAACTAAGAATAACAAGTAGTTAACTAAGTAAAAGTAGAACAATATTTGATAAGAAAATCTTGTAATGAGAGAAAAGAGAGAGATTATGTAATAAAATTCAATGGAAAAAGAATCTTGGGAAATTTATGTAGATTAAACCAATTTTATCATAGACATAATAAAATTCAAGCAATTAATTGTTCCATTGTTCATTAAAGATTTCTCCTAATCCCCTAATTAGCCAATTTAACAACTAGCCTTAATTTAATTCTTAATTGTTTCATAAAGTCATTCCACAATTAATCCCTAAATTTCTTAATCTCTTGTGTTTTCTTAACTACGACATTTTTTATTTTTTTCCGTCAATGTCTGGAACGCTACAACGCTGGGTATAGCATTGAGACTTTGCCCTGTTTGGTAGCATTTTGGTGCATTCAATCTTATAGAGTTGAGCTTGCGTTGGACCTAGTTATGGAGAGAGCATTGCAGTGCTTCGAGTGGTGATAAAGTGTGTAAATTTGATTCTTCTGAGGGGTAGAATGGTAATTTTCATTTGTTCTTCTTCTAAGTTGATTCTTTTGACTCCATTAAGCTTGAAACTTCTCGTAACGACATAGGTGTCGAGATTGGATTTTACCTATAAAATAGACATTTTCAGCAAACAATTGAGATAAAACTGGGGGAATTAATACTAAGAAAATAGCTCCTTTTAAGACCTATAAAAAATCAAAGCTTTTAACTGATGAGGGTCGAAGCTTTGCGACCCTAGGCTGACGCGAACTCCAACACTGCGTTTCCCAAGGCGCATGCACATTTTATTTGTCATTTTCTGGAGCGTTGCAACTCTATGTATAGCGTATCGATGCTGCCCTATTTTTGTAGCATTTTGATGCATTTTGTCTTACAGTGTTGAGCTAGCATTGGGTCTAGTTATGGTGAGAACGTTGCGATGCTCCGAGTGGTGTTAAAGCATGTTAAATTGGTTCAATTGAGTGGTACAATGGCAATTTGTGAACTCCTTTTCTTCTTAGTTGATTTTTTTTCCTCAATTTGACTCCATTTAGCTCCAACTTATCGTATTGACTCCAAAAGTGTCGGGATTGTATTTTACCTACCAAATGGATATTTTAAACAAACAATTAATATAGAATTGAGGGAATTAACATTACGAACATAGCTCTTTTCAAGACCTATCATGATATCTCTTTTGGAATGTACTGTCATCATCGTATAGGTTAATATGATGAGAATGCTTTTTCATTTTGTATGTTGGTGTTAATTAGTGGTTTAGTTTAGTTGTTTGTTTCACGTATTTGGATGAAATTAAGTGTTTTTATTGTGAAGTTGAAGTTTTGTTATTTTATTTGTATACTTGACATTAGTTTAGTTGACTGGTTTACATTTGTATGTTGGTGTTAATTTGTTGTTGATAATATTGTTATATGAGTGAGTTGAGTTTGAGATTGATGTATGGATAAAGGCATTGAGTTTACATGAATTTATTAATGTTTTTAAGTTGAGTTTTAAGTTGAGTTTGAGATTGTGGTTTATTGCTTACTTTTTTCAAAAATAGTGGTTATTGGCACTCTTGTTTTGCTTGACCCGAATTAAGTATTATTCTGTTAACATAGGTATGGTTATTCAAATTTCCTATTCTTTGAGTTAGTTTGCCATGAATTAAGTTATGGTCCTTTATTTGTTTGGCATAGTCTTCTTCATACAAGGTTATTCCATTTTCTTATTCTTGAAAGCTTCTAAATGGCATTGAGTTTGAGATTGAGATTAGTATATAGCATATTGAGTTTAAGATTAAAAATGTGTATATGTGGGTTGGTATAGGGAGAAATACATAGTTTTATATTGAGTTTGAGATTGTTGTATGGTATATTGAGTTTGAAACTAAAATGTGTTGGGGGAGTGAGTTGGTATAGGGGTAAATGCATAGTTATGTTTAAGTTTAAGTTGAGTTTTAAGTTTTATATTGAGTTTGAGATTGCTATATGGTATATTGAGTTTGAGATTAAAGTGTGTATATGTGGGTGGGGGATTTCATAAAGTTTATTTGAATTTATTAATTTTTGTAGGCTGGATTTAAAGTTGACATAAGGGTAAATGCACAAATATGTTTTAGTTGGATTTTAAGTTTTATATTCGGTTTAAGATTAGTATATTAAGTTTGAAATTGATATATAGATAAATGAGTTTGAGATTGGTACATGTTATATTAAGTTTGAGATTAAAGAGTGTGCATGAAATTATTAATATTACTAAATTTAACTTTAAGTTTTATATTGGGTTTGCTATTAGTATATTGGTAAATGCATAGTTATGTTATTTTAAATCATAATTAATTACTTATATAAAGGTAATTATTTAGTAACATTGAAACTATTTAAATTTATATTTTGTAGGTATCGCGAGATTAATGTTTAAGGTGCATCTTCGGATGAGCAAAGTTAGGTTGTAGATTAGTATTTTGTAGGTACTTTGTGATTTATGTTTTATGGATATTATGTGATGTTATTTCGATACTTATGTTTTGTGGATATGATGTAATCTTATTTCCGAGTTTATGTTTTGCGGATATTATGTAATGTTAAGATTAATCTTACAATTAATTGTTTATTTGACTAAATTTGTAAGATTCAAACATGTTTTATGGATATTATGTAATGTTTTAGAGAACTAATTAATTGTATCTACATTGTTCATTTTAGTTTATTTTAGATTTGTTAAATTCAAACATGTTTGAAATTTAGTAAATAACAAAAATAAAAAATAAAAAATTATTCCTGGCACCAAATTTAAAAGCATCATGAAAAGTGTTATTCCTATTAATTTTTTTTAACTCTTTCCCGACCTTATTATAATATGGTATCAGGAAAGGTTACTTTTTCCAACGTCATTATAGGTTGCGGTCAAGAAAAGTAATCTTTCCCAATGCCAAAATCACGGATTCGTCTTTGGGATGATAAATTTTCGTACAACTCTGCAGTTTTGCCGATGCTAATAAAGCGGCCGTTGGTAGAAAAGCACTTTTTCCATTGCTAAAAATTGATTTTACAGTTGGGAGAAGAAACAACACAGTAAAAATCCTCCTCACTTGTTCCATCGCAAAACCTTTTATTCCCAGTGATGAGGTTTTTTAGCGTCAGGAAAAAATTTTCCGACAAGGCTTTCCCGACGATCGTGTCAATGGTGAAAAAGGCATCAGAACAACCTTTCCCTAAGCTTTTTTTACTTTTTCCAACAAATTTTGTTGTTGAAAAAAGTCAAATTTCTTATAGTGCTCATGGATAGGGTCCACAATTTACCCACATGTCTAGTCAACCCTTCCAACCTTGTTGCCAAGTGTCAAGGCGGTTCACGATTGAAGAAAAATTGTGGACATCATCCACGAGTTTTTTTTTGGTATTTTTTAAAATTTTTACTTTAGATGTTGGCTACAAGCTTATGTATCTCGTACATGAGTTTACCTACCTCCAGAGGTAGCGGGTGGCGATAAATGGAGGAGGACAGCGATGACAAAATGAAAAGGAATAACGAGAGAGATTTTAAAGGTTGGTGGTGATCTACATCAAAATAAGAAGCCATTAGATCCATAGATCTACACCATAATATGAAAAAAATATTTTAAAAAAAAACTATGCAGCGACAGATGGCAAAGGTATTAAGGTGGGGAAATCGTGGACCAATTCCATGATTTGTAGACCAACTCCAT
>NC_052357.1:58141269-58146034 GCF_009727055.1 Benincasa hispida
GTTCGGACCTTGACTCTGTAACTGCTCCGGAAACTTATCACCCCCAGATACAACATAAACATCTGCCTTTTCTCGGTATAAGTTGCTAGAGTACGGCTTAACCTCGGATTTGAAATCATTGCTTATATACCTGGTATTGGCCATAATTACAGAACATTCTGCCAGTCTTCGCTAAGAGAGTGGAGTACGCGGTTTAACCCAGGATTATTGCTCGCGCTCTCCTCTCCTAGATGTGAGTTGATATCACCCATTTTTGTGGCTTCGAGGAAGCCTTAGATGCTGTCGAGGTAAAGGATGTCAACTAAGGGCGTTTAGTGCGGTTGTAGATTTTTCTATCCAAGACTTGGTATCATCTTTGCATGATGCCATGTGAATTGCTAGAAAATGTGAGTGTATGGGCTAACCCAATAACGAAAGTTTCGTTAAGGAACTGGAGGCTTGGATAACCATCTGAAGACAAACAATAGTTTCTTGTAGATAAAAGTAGAGTTCGCTCACGAATATCGCGGAAGAGTCTCGTTTATATGTCAAGGGGTGGCCGCAATATTTGAAAATTGATACATTTCAGAGGTTTTCGCTCTTGACTGGTTGTCGTGTCGCAGACAACAAGGTTCGAAATTGCCTCGACTTTTTTAGAACAGGTCCATGACAAAAAGAGAAGAAACTTGGACAAAAACAAGTCAACTTGGACAAAAAAGAAACGAAGTTGACTTAGACAAATCTTTCTTGTGTTCGATAACCTCAGGGAGAATCAATCGATAATGGTTAGCTCACGTAATCACTCGATTTTCTCCGTAGGGATACATTTGAAAACATGAAAACCGGCATCGTTCGCTAGACTTCAATGGAAAATAGAAGACTGGCTTTCTGGAAAAAAATATGAAAGATAACAAAAAGTAATATATAGGCCTTAGAAAAATGAAAAGGAAACAAATATAAAAAACCGAAAATAATAAAGACATTTGATCTTTACTGATACTACCCCACAAGAGTAGAGCATCATATTGTGTTATACTAATATTGCATTGCATAACCTGAATGAATTCTCACTGGAGAGTTTCTCCAATCCTGTGGCTACAGCGTCTTCTCGGTTCGATCGAAAATACAACAAGATAGAGGATCGAACGGCCAATTTGTTCTTCTTGTCCGTTTTTCAAATTATTTGACCATATAAGTGCTTGGCAAGTTGCATGGATCGGGCTATTTCGAACAGTTTGGTTTAGTTCTAATGATTCAGAGTATCATTTCCTATCTTGATCCCCTTTGCATTCATATTTCCAAGTACGATCGGACTCTATTCATTAAAAAGAATCGATTCAATATACGTTTTCTTTTATCTGCTCAGTGCCATAGGGTGTGTGATAATTGGATTTGAATCAGGGATTTCGGACGGTCAATCTATATTGATTGATGACTGCTTCATCTATTGTTGTTGCTTAGTAACGCGTAGAGCACAATAACCGAGCTATTTTTGTTTTGGAGTCTTCCAAATCATCTCCCGGGGCGCAGGTTGGCGGGACCCAATTTTTTTTTTGATCCTTCGATATTAAAAAGATTCATGGGTCTAACTTTAAATAGCATGGAAAAAAATAGCGAGGAAGTAGCTAGGTACCTGGCCGTGGGTACGCTGAAAATGTTGTGCCAACGCAAAGGCAGTGCCTATTATCTTGAATTCACAGCGACGCAAGTCCTCGAGCTACTCCCATTTTTTGGAACGTCAGTGCCAAAGTCACGCAGTTGAGAAGGGATGGCGTAAGCGTCGCCAATCCTAAAACGGACTATCTTGAAATTGTAGTACTATTTATGTGATCGCTGGGTTACGGAGGGTGCGAGGCATAGTTTACCATCCTTACCAGGCTGATGATCATGCTGTATACCCCGATTGTTAATTCCTAGTTGAGAAGCATATAACTCGGGATGATCAGCGGCGCCGTAGACAGCGGCGTGGGACTGAGACACGCCCAGACTCCTACGGGAGGGGCAGCAGTGGGGAATTTTCCGCAATGGAGCGAAAGCCTGCGGCTAAGCCACATGTCGCGTGGACAGTAGGAAGGCCTACGGGTCTGTGCAATTTCTTTTCTGGAAAGAAACAATGACGGTATCTGGGAATAAGCATCGGCTAAACTCTGTGCCAGCAGCCGCAGTAGATACAGAGGATGCAAGCGTTATCCGGAATATTGGGGCGTTTTTAAAGCGTCTGTAGGTGGCTTTTTAAGTCCGCCCGTCAAATCCCAGGGCTAACCTGGACAGGTGGTGGAAACTACCAAGCTGGAGTACGGTAGGGGCAGAGGGAATTTCCGGTGGAGCGGTGAAATGCGTAGAGATCGGAAAGAACACCAACGGCGAAAGCACTCTGCTGGGCCGACACTGACACTGAGAGACGAAAGCTAGGGGAGCAAATGGGATTAGATACCCCAGTAGTCCTAGCCGTAAACGATGGATACTAGGCGCTGTGCGTATCGACCCATGCAGTGCTGTAGCTAACGCGTTAAGTATCCCGCCTGGGGAGTACGTTCGCAAGAATGAAACTTTTACACCTGTTGGTAGATTAGAAGCTATTAGAATGTTGCTTGCTTTTGCTTCTTATAAGAATTTCATTTTGTATCAAATGGATGTGAAAAGTGCAATTTTAAATGGTTATATCATGGGGGAAGTTTATGTAGAACAACCTCCGGGGTTTGAAAGTTTTGATTTTCCTAATCATATCTATAAGTTGAAAAAGACTCTTTATGGCTTAAAACAAGCTCCAAGAGCTTGGTATGATAGACTTAGTAATTTCTTGCTTGCGAATGATTTTAAAATGGTTAAAATTGATACTACTCTTTTTATTAAGACTAAAGAAAATGATATGCTTTTAGTACAAATATATGTGGATGATGTTATTTTTGGTTCTACTAATCCATCTTTGTATGAAGAATTTTCTATGTGTATGCATAGTGAATTGAGATGAGTATGATGGGAGAACTTCGCTTCTTCCTTGGACTCCAAATCAAACAACTCAAGGATGGTATTTTCATAAGTCAAGAAAAATACACAAGGGATTTGCTGAAAAGGTTCAAATTCAATGAAGGTAAAATTGCAAAAACTCCTATGAGCACATCCACTAAGGCTGACAAGGATGAAAAAAGTAAGTGTGTGGATATAAAAACTTATAGAGGTATGATTGGATCTCTACGTTATTTAACCGCTAGTAGACCCGATATTATGTTTAGTGTATGTCTTTGTGCTAGATTTCAATCTTGTCCTAAGGAATAACATTTCCATGCCGTTAAAAGAATTTTTAAATAATTGTTTGGTACTATTGATTTAAGCTTATGGTATCCTAGAAATGTTGAATTTAATTTGGTAGGATATTCCGATGCGGATTTTGTGGGTAGTTTACTTGACCGTAAGAGTACTAGTGAGACTTGTTAATTTCTTGGTAGTTCCTTAGTTTCTTGGTTTAGTAAAAAGCAAAATTCGGTTGCCTTATCCACTACCAAAGCGGAATATATCGCATTTGCTAGTTGTTGTGATCAAATTCTTTGGATGAAACAAACGCTTTGTGATTTTGGATTAAAGTTTGATAATGTGCCTATATTTTGTGATAATACTAGTGCTATTAATTTGACTAAAAATCCTATACATCATTTCTAGGACTAAGCATATTGATATTAGGCATCACTTTATTAGAGAGCATGTGCAAAATGATATTATTACTCTTGAATTTATAGGCTCTAATAATCAATTAGCGAATATTTTTACCAAGCCTTTGAATGAAGAAAACTTTTGCAAAAATAAGCTTGAGCTCGGTATTATTCATTATGATGCCTCTTGATTTTATAATGTTACTTGTTAAATCTTTTAGAAGGCATTTTGATAGGAGGAGATATGGAAAGAATGTGTTAATATTCTTAGGGGGAGTTGTGCTAAATTTATGTTCATGTTTTTAAGGGAAACATTTATGTAGTTCTAAATTTTTCTTAATTATTCTTTTTTATGATTCCAAACGGTGAGAAGTTTAAGAAAAATATGCTATAAATTTGTTATGATTTTGATTGTATTAATTAGGGGGAGATTTTTTTTTTTTGAGTGAATTTCAAAAGTGATCTTTATGGTGATATGTTGAATTTTATTATGTGCTACATATGGTTTACATGTATATCAAGCTATTTTTCTTGAATGGTTTGTCATCATCAAAAAGGGGGAGATTGTTGGCCTTTTGGCCCTTAATCTCAAATTAATTAATTTTAATTAATTAATTAATCAATGTTTTTATGATAACAAACTCAATTTTTAATTACTGAAAATTTTAGTATTTTAATATGTCCATAACATAGAGCTCGGAACAACAATTCCACCACCTCTTGAATCACTCAAATCGGAGCTAAAACGAAGAAGTTATGACCGAAACGAGTTTTATCGAAAAATACCGGTGGCGATCACGTGGCGACTGAGTCAGCATCAATGACCAATCCGGCGACGACACATGGAGCTTTGAGAGAGTGACACGTAGGATTTTTGGTTATTTAAAATATTATATATATATTATTTTATAAAAAAAAGAAATTTAAAAGAAATTTAAAAGAAAAATAAATTTAATATTATTTTATGTTTGTATCTAACGGTTAGTTTTTTTACACATGGTATGTTTTTTTATTTTTGGATTGACTTTAAAAAGAATGAATTTAAAAAGAAAATAAATTAAAAGGAAAATGAATTTAATATTGTTTCATGTTTGTGTCTAACTGCTAGTTTTTGACACATGGTATGTTTTTTATTTTTT
>NC_052357.1:58147427-58149519 GCF_009727055.1 Benincasa hispida
TATAGACACATAATATATTTGTAGTAAGGAGAGTTTAGCTGTCGGTTTCTAGTGGAGTGCCTGTCAGTAACGGATGGTGGATCCTGTGACTAAAGAGTTTAGTTAGTTTATTCATGTACCGTTGGAGCTTCGAGATACAGGTCCATAAGGTCCCCTTGGTAGCTCAATGGATTCAAGTTGAGAATCAGTTCTTGGTGTTGATTTGAAATGTTCAAATTGAAAGAGGAAATTCGATTATATATGATATGACGGTATGATGTATGGAGATACATCAAGTGGAGGATTAATGTAAATGAGATTTACATTAAGTTTCATGAAATAGAAAAAGAACTATGGTTTATATTTCATGAGATGAATATTAAAACTATAGGTTATAAATATAAGTATGGTAAGTTGGTTATCATATATATTTATAATAATATTAATTATTGGATAATTATTAATCTTTTTCTCTAATAACCAATTGAGTGGAAGTTATTGGTGGTTTCATGGTAAACTGGTGAGACAAAGGAAAAATTTTTTTCCTAATTTAGTTAAAGTTGTTGAATTGAGATTTTCCATTCTTCAGAAGTTCTCTATTGGATCAATATGGCAACCTAGAGGGGAGGTGGTGAATAGAGTTTAATTAAACTTATTTTTCTAAATTACCGAATTAAACAAAAATAATACACTTTTTATAATAATAAGAAAAATTCAATTTATGCAACAAATAAGATGACAAAAAGTGTGATAATTTAATTCTATCAATTTTAACAAATAAATAAGACAAAACTAAAACATCAATAAATTGCTTAAATTAATTGCAGAAAATAAAAAATAAGGAGTTAAAGAAAAAGACACCGTAATTTTTATAGTGGTTTGGTCAAACTCGGACCTACTCTACTCTCCGAAGCGCCTCTTGGGAATTTGAATAAAATCTTTCCGACTCTTTCCACGGATTAGAGCCCAACCGTTACACTACCGCTCCTTTTACGGGTTCAAGAGCAAACCCGATCCTTTTCCATGGTTTATGGATCAAAACCGGTTACTCAACCAATCAACAATTCGATAACCCTTCACAGATCGCTCGTAAGTAGAGCTGAGCCAATAACCGTTTTGCCCCTATAGTTACATCTAACTCCTTAAGTACCACGGATCCCTCTAATGAACATAAGTCATGGTCCTACTATGACTGAGTCATCTCTTCTAAAGAGAAGTTGTGGCCATTATGTTCAAGACCCAGAATCGGCTCTTAAGGGAGCAACCTATTTACTTACCCCTGCCTCGGGGAAGGAGTGAATTTCATCTTGTATAACTGAGTTCCTAGCTCCAAATCAGGCAAATTCCTAAAAAGGTAGGCATGTTGAGTTGACAATCTAGCCACTCTCACCCATACTAATCAAAAGACCGCCCTCAAAGACAGGAGTTCTCAAAACACTCAGGATTGAGGTCATGTCACCTATGGTCGTTTAGGTGAGATGTAAGTCTCTAGTATCAATAACGTTATATACAGAGACTAGTCATCTCGTGGTCTGGTCTTATATAAACTCTTTATATAAGATACCCTGCTCGCATATTTCCATATGAGTGGTCAAGATCTACCATCTGTAGTAGTTCACAACACTTACAAACCTCTACAAAGCGGGCCATATCCGTAGTGTCACCAGGATCAGATATCCCTCCTTGATCCTTATACTACATACCTATTTAGGTTATCACTTAAGACATGATGCACTTGTATATCTCATATACATGCTTAATTTTACATACAATAATCATGGAGTTTTGTTTATTGGATAAGAGAAAATGTCAAATAAAATAACTCTTATTTTGTTCATAACCATGTGTATAGATTACAAATTACGAGACTCCGGGAGAATTAGGATACCAATCCCAACAAATTAGTATATACCAATTGTATAATTGACCCATATACTAAATATAAAGTATACCGGTTGATTGATATACTAAAGATGAAGTATATCAGTTAACTAATACAATAAACATAAAGTACATTGGATATAGTATTGATACCTGGATTGATAAAAAGTAGAAATAAAATAAAATATATTTTTTTCATTGTTTTTAAATTTAAAAAAATTGTTGCTTATAT
>NC_052357.1:58154178-58164114 GCF_009727055.1 Benincasa hispida
ATTATATTAATATATTTATTTATTTATTATATATTTATGTTAGTCATTCTTGCAACTTTCCCATTTTCTTTTGATTCTCTTATATTTTGTCTGGTATGGAAAAACTTAAATATGTTCTAATAATCTGTTTTTAAGTACATATGTGCATATACATTTGATCAAGTATACTAGTCAATTTTAGAGTAATTTTATGGGTTTTTTGTCATGTAGAAGTATGGGACAAATTAAATACAAATATAATAAAATCTAAAACATTTTATAATTTTAGCAAAATTTTCTCCAATTCATGCAAAAAAGTTCAAAAATGCCTATGTTCCAAAAAAATTCATGCGGCTTTCTTCTCTCATCCTAAATCATTGTTTATCACTGATAGATAGTGGTAGTTATTATCACTGTTCATCATTTTAGACTTCATCAATATCTATAACTAATAGACAGTGATAGTCTTTCCATCAATGATACACAATGGGACATTTAATATTAATATTGTTGTGTTTCAAAACTTATTAGAGAAATATTGTTGTTTTGAAAACTTATTAGAGAAAATATTGTTGATTTGGGAGTTCGAGGCTAGAGGTCGAACGTTGAGAACTCGACTAATGTAGAGGTCGAACGTTGAGAACTCGACGAACAAAAGAAAAACTTGGAAACAATACATAGCCAAAACTTCAACCCTCGACAAGAGAAATCTCGCGAATCTCGCTTAGGTTGACGAAGGTTGAAGTTTCGACACACATCTACCCTCGAGATTGCAGGTTTATTACTTTTCTTTTTCTCTCATAGAGGAAATAAAGTAATGAGATGGTATACTATATGTATTTGTGTATTCGAGCTGCTTCTAACAACCTATGCATTTTGTTATCATTTCGAATTAGATGGAGGCTTGTGGGATTGACGTGAGGGGGTGGAGATGACTATATTTCTGGGAGCGAACTCCAGGCGAATATGAAGCGTATGGATACAGTTATCTTTTGAATGAAAGACAATTCCGAATTAGTTTTGTCTACGAACAAAATTTTGTATATTAGGTTGTCGAAGGTTACACACATGTCGAAACTTCAAAGCGATTAAGGAGATAAATGGGCTGAAGCAGATAAGGAGAGAGCGAAATTCAAAGCGAGATAGTAGAGAGAGCGAGATGTTGAACGAGATTTAAGAGAGAGCGAGATTCAAAGTGAGATTTAGGAGGAGACGAGATTCAAAGCGAATGTTGGAGAGAACGGATTTAGTTTATATTGACTAATTTGACTAACATTGAACTTGGTAAAATGAAATGGTTGAATAATTGAAAAATGAGATTATTCAGGAATACACATTGAATATTAAGATTATGCATTGAGTTTCTGGTAGTAGATCCAATAAAAAAAAAAGTGTTTGTGATTGTTCCAGAAGAAATGAAAGCTAGTAATCATTAATGGAAAAATAACAACAATAATAGAGTGAGTGAGATATTGAGAGAGAGCGAGAGTGAGAGAGCGAGATCTTAGGAGAGAGCGAGAGTGAGAGAGCGAGATTGAGAGAGCTCGAGATCTTAAGAGAGAGCGAGACTAAGAGAGTGAGATCTTAGGAGAGCGAGATTGGGAGAGCGAGATCTTAGGAGAGAGCGAGAGTCTTCACTTTATTTGAACTTTCCATAGATATATAAAAAAGAGAAAAAAGAGCTAATAATCATACTATAATTGAATAATCATTAGACTATAATTGAAATATTAGATTATTATAATATGATTGAATAATCATTAGACAATAAATTGAAATATATTAGATTATTATACTATAATTGAATAATCATTAGACAACAAATTGAATATATTAGATTATTATACTATGATTGAATAATCATTAGACATAATAATTAAATTATATTAGATTATTATACTATAATTTAATAATCATTAGACAATAAATGAATATATTAGATTATTTTAATACCTATAAAAATGAATATATTTGATTATTATAATGTAAAACATTACGATTACATAATGAATAGTTATATTATGAAGCGCCTGCAGAGGTATTGAGCAACATCAAGAAGAATTCGAGCAACCTCAAGTTCGAAGTCGACGACGACAACTAGCTCGAAATCGATGACGTCCGCCTTGTGGGATACATTGATTTTTGTAATTATTTTTATATAAATGAGATATTTAATTTACATTTTTTTTATTTTTATGAGTTATTATTTTTTTAATTTATTCTTTTTAGAGTAAATAAAATATTTTTAGAAATTATTTTTATAAAATGAAAAATTAAAAAAAAAAAGAAAGGAAAAAAGAAAGAAAGAAAAAGGTGGAATGTGTAATAATTAAAAAAGAAAAAAAAGAAATTTGTACGGTAGTATTCTCGCTCTCGCTCACACTCAAAATCTCGCTCTTGCTCTCAAAATCTCGCTCTTTCAAAATCTCGCTTTCTCTCGTAATCTCGCTCTCGAATTTGATTGGGAAATTCAGTGGCAAAAAGAAGGAGATTCTTTAGCTCGTTATTTAGTCAGACTTGCTAAGATGACAGAATCCGTAAAAATTATTCAACAAGCTTTGGAAGGAATTCCAGGGGGACCTTATAAAAATTTAGAAATACGATCTTTTGATAGAGGAAGGTCTCTAGAATGATAATTAAACAGACTCAATAATAACGTTAGGAAGGGCAAAATCGAGAGTTCAAAGTTCGACGTACAAATGAAAGGAAGGTCGATGGTTCAAAATTCGACCTATCTAGGTCGAATTTTCAACCCTTAACTTATTTTAAAAAAAAAACAACAACAATATTTTCCTAAATATTTTCTAAAAGGACAATATCTTTTTAATTTTCCCATACACAATGATAGCCTTCTATTACTATTTATTAATGATAGATTCCTATCAATATTTTAATAACAGTGTACCTTCTAACTTAATAAACAATTTTTTTTCTTACAGGAAGCTGCTGATGATGAAGAGAATCAAAGAAGAAAAAGTAAAACAAAACAAGCAAGTGACAAGAAAATGACTTTAGCATAAATGTTTGATAGTTGTATTTCTTACATTATTGATAGAATCTTATATCAGTGATAGAAGACTAATAATGACTATCAAGGGTAAATATATTTAAAAAAGTTGACAACAAATACAATTTCAAGACATATTTTATAACTAGTAGATATTGATAGAAGACTATCACTGAATATCAATGATAGAAGTATATCACGTTCTATCACTGACTATCAATGGTAAACTTATTTAAAGAAATAAACAGTTTTAAGAAGTTGACAACAAACCCAAATTTCAAGCATATTCTACTACTGATACACAGTGATAGAAGACGATCACTAACTATTAATGATAGACTTATTTAAATAAGTAAATTGATTTAAAGTAGTTGATAAGAAATATATTTATCAAGGATATTCTATCACTAATAAACAATATTAGAAGACTATCCTAACTATAGAAGATAGAAAGTAAAGCATGCCAATTCTCAATTATGTTCCCATCATCAATATAAATATGATATGTATTATGAACTTGGACTTAAAAATAGAGTCTGACTCTTTCGTATTTTGAAACAAATCCTAGACTATTTTGGATAATTGTATCACGATCGCAAGCCAAAGATTTCAAATCTCAAGTTGGAATTTTGGTAGACGTTAGAGCAGAGCTCACAAATGGGGCTGCTTGCATCTTCTGACTCATTGCCATTAAGAAGATTTCATAGGAGGATTAAAACCAAAAGAAGAGTCATTTTAGGGGTAAAGTTGGAATTAATGAAAAAATGAATTTTAGATTATCATTTTACTAATATGTTTAAATTATTTGCTATATTGGTAAATAATTAGTACAATTATTGAGTAAAAAGTAAAGAAAAAAAATCACCCCTCTCTTAATATCCACTCATATTTAGTCACATTTAAATTTCAAACCATAAATGTACAACCAAAATATTTGATTGCAATCGTACCTTCAATGTTTGAAAATTAATAAATGTGAAAAATATTTAAATTTGAATTTTCTTCCATTTTCGTTAAGTGTATATTCCAATTTTGTCTTTTTAACAAAAAAAAAAACCATGTTTATATCCACCACCTTCAAGGCAAATCTCGCGTGATCGTAGTCTCTCAAAAGGCACAAGAAGAAAAGGCTGAGGTTGTTGGTGTCGAGGTGGCGAAGATGGAGAATGGTCGTTGGTAGAGAGGGTAGTAGCAGCTTTGATGGCAGACCAGTGTCGGTCAGAACGACAATGGTTGGAATGACCAAATTTTCAAAGGAAAAGTAAGAGATTGAATTGACATTTTTATTTTTTAGCTTCTATATATAACTTTCGTGTCATAATAATCTTCGAGTATTATTTTGTTTCTTTCTATAAAAAGAAAGTATTTTATCCTTAAATTTATGATAATTGTAGCCTCTGAATTGTGTATACAAGACCTATCTTTTTTTACTCGCCTCCCAAAAAGACGAGAATCTATTTTTATTATTTTAATTAAAATGTTTTCCATATTTTTCTCCGGTAATAAAATGTATCTAAGTTTTCCAATAAAAGAAATATATATAACTATAGATTTGGTTTCTATAGCTAAATTGATTCTAATTTTTATTAGATAATATGTACTTCGTAATATGTATATGAATGTTATTTGATTGATATCTAGTTTCTATCTAATTGTCATACGTTTTTTACTATGTATTAAGAACTTATGATTTATGAGATTTTCATGTGATTGCTTTTTAATTGATATTTATTTTCTATCTGAATGTCATGTGATTTTCATTATGTATTAAGTACTTTATGGTTTCTATTTTATTGTTATGTGATTGCTATCTGATTGATATTTGATTTATATTTTATTACCATCATTAATTTTATATACTTATATATCAAAGTGTGTTATATCTCATTTTAGTTTTTATACTTTTGCAATATTTTATAGTTATGATTAAACTTCCAATAGTCATTTTTTGTTGGGCTAACCACTCTTCACAAGACCCAAATACTTAAGATCAATGTTGGAAATATGAAGAAATGGCTCATAAATATTCAGCCAAATCCTCGATACTTGAAACTCAATGCTCAACGTCTTCCTACTCGATCCTCGATGAGAATTTCCTTCTTTGTTAGATGAGTCTCTACTAAATCCTCAATGGAACTCAATGACAATAAAACTAATACTTGATGGTTCTTGAATGATACTCAGTACGACTCGAAGGTGAAAACGATGTACTCAAAGGTACTCGATAGCGAAGAATTGATGCACGATTGACTCGATGTTCAGATTACTCGATGCGACTTAAAAGATAATTAAATGGTGTGCGATTTGCAGTAAAGAAAATACTCATAGGAACAAGAAAGATAAGGCAAGAAGATGGAGACACAATGTTTACGTGGTTCGGCAAGATTGCCTACATCCACGGGAAGATCTGGATTCTTTTAATGATGAAGATTGCGTACAGATTTTGTTGTTTACAGAAAACTAAGGAAAATGATTATAACTTTCTTACTTGAATTTAAAATCAATGGTATTTATAGAGTACCAGTTGACCATTTACAAAGTTAGTTATAAACAAACAAAAGGCTAAGGTATTTGAGTGAAAGCTTCTTCAAATTCTCCACCTTGACTCCAATGCCTTGCAATCTTCTGATCTTCCTAATTTTGACCGGTTTGTCTACCCTGTGTCTGGAAGCTCAAAGCCAACTTTTTCTAAACATTTAAACAATTTAAGCTTTGAAACAGGTTTTGTTAACATGTCAGTTGCATTGTCTGAAGTATGAACCTTTAAAATTTCTAACTCCTCTATCTCAATTTTATCTCTAATGAAATGATAATTGATATCAATGTACTTAGTTCTAGTGTGGAATTGTGGATTTGGAGATAAATGGATAGCACTTTGGTTGTCAGAGTAGAGTTTCACTACTGTTTGATCTATTATAAAGTATTTCAGCAATCCCTTGAGCCACAATGCCTCTTTGATTGCTTCTGTTAAAGCCATATATTGAGCTTCCGTTGTAGATAAGGCTACTATAGGCTGTAGTGATGCTTTCCAGCTCATTAGATTAGGACCAAAAAGGAAAAGGTAGCCTGTTAAGGACCTCCTTTTGTCCAAATCACCAGCATAGTCAGCATCCACATATCCATAAAGCTTTAATTTTGAGTTTTTAGACCAAATCAGGTACTTTAGGATCCATTTAGTAGCCTTCCAGTGTCTCTTACCAGGATTATACATATATCTACTAACTAAGCTAGCTGAATATGAGAGATCGAGTCTAGTAGAAATCATTAAATACATTAGTCTTCCGACTGCTTGACTATAGGGTATGACAACCATCTATTTCTAATGTTCTTGGTCAGAATCCTTAAGAGAGTTAGCTGAGGAAAGCTTAAAGTGCTGAGCAATAAATAAGCTCACAGGTTTAGCATCATTTATGTTGAACCTTTTAAGGATCTTCTCACAGTAAGTGGACTTATTGATGCTTAGAATAGACTATTCTTTGTTCCTTTGGATCTCTATTCCTAGGACCTTGCTTGCTTCTATGTCCTTCATATCAAACTTTCTTTTTAAGAGGTTTTTAACATGGGTTATGTCTCCTTTGGACCTACCTACCAGCAACATGTCATCTACATATATGATTAAGTAAACCTTGTCCTTGTAAGAACTTGTATTTACATAAACATATGTCAAATGAACTTCTTTTGAACCCAATACTAGAAATATAATCATTGTATCACTTATAACAGCACCTAGGTGATTGTTTTAACCCACATATAGACTTGTTGAGTAAGCAAAAGAGATTTTATTTTCCATTAACTTCAAATCCTTTAGGTTGCGTCATATAGATTATCTCCTCTAGATGCCCATGAAGAAAAGTAGATTTTTACATCTAGTTGATACAATTCTAGAATATTTTGAGCAACTAAGGATAGAAGAAATCTTATGAAAGTCTGTTTTACAACAGGAGAGAAAATCTCAAAATGGTATATTCCTTCCCTTTAAGTGAATCCTTTACAACCAATCTAGCTTTATACCTAGGCTTTTGATCACAGGATACTCCTTCTTTAAGTTTGAAAATCCATTTAGAGACAACAGGTTTGTAACCCTTTGGTAGAGGTACTGAAGACCAAGTATCATTCACTTTTAGTGAATGCACCTCTTCATTCATTAATTCAATCCAATCCCTTGCATTAGCACAACTTATTGCTTCCTCAAAGGTAGTTGGTTTTTGGTTAGTAGGACCTACCACAACATTTAAAACCAGATTCATATAATTCATTTCAGTATATCTAGCAGGAGATGTGATAGTTCTCCTTTGTCTATCCCTAGCTAAGACATATTGGCTTAAATAAGGTTGCTCACATGCTGTCTCCTTATGTTCCCCTACATCTTCCTAAGTTTCTCCTATGTCACTAGGTTGGTTAGACTCAATTTGCTGCTCAGTTAGTAACTTCATCTCAGTTTCTGTGTTGGATGACTCTCCTTTATCCTCAACTTTTTGTCCTTTTGCATAAACATCCCATCTTCCCTAAAGGCGATGTCTCTGCTCACTATGAACTTTCTCTCAATCGAATGCCACATTTTAAACCCTTTGACACCCTCTGTAAAGCCACAAACATGCACTTGACAACTCTGCCCTTTAACTTTCCCTTATTTTGGTGTACAAACCCTACACATCCAAAGACTTTGAGGTTATATAGGTTAGGAGGATGATTAGTCCACTTTTCTTCAGAGGTAAGCAAATCTAAAGATGTTTGAGGGCAGTTATTCAAGGTATACACTGTATAGGCTGCAGCTTCTGCCTAATAATTTTTCCCTAAGATAGCATTAGAGAGTAGACACCTAACTCTTTCTATTATGGTTCTATTTAACCTCTCAGCAGTCTCATTTTGTTGAGGTGTATATACCCCACTGTTCTATGCCTAGTTATACAATTCTCACTACAAAATTTATTAAAGTGTTCATTGCAAAACTCAAGCCCATTATCGGTTCTAAAGTATTTTAAACTTTTAGATGTTTGATTTTCTATCATGGCTTTCCATTCTTTAAACATCCCAAAAATTTGGTCCTTAGTTTTAAGAAAGTATATCTAGCTCTTCCTAAATAAATCATATATAAAGGTTAGAAAATACCTTGAGCCACTAAGGTTTGGTGTAGGAGATAGTCCTCATAGGTCAGCATGGATATAATCCAATGTTCCTTTGGTGGTATGCTGAGATTTTGTGAAACTTTTCCTTGTTGCTTTACCTAAAATGCAGTGTTCACAAAAGGAAAGGTGCTCACTGATACCTTTGGGCAGAATTCCTTGCTTGGACAGTGCTTGCATTTCTTAAGTGAATTTAAGCATGTATATGTGATATACAAGTGGATCATGCCTTAAGTGATAACCTAAATACGTCTGTAGTATAAGGATTAAGGTGGGATACCCGATCCTGGTGACACTACGGATATGGACCGCTTTGTAGAGGTTTGCAAGTGTTGTAAACTACTATAAATGGTAGATCCTTACCATTCATGTGGAGACATGCGTACGGGGGTGTCCTATACAAAGAGTTTAACTAGACTCTATATATAACATCATTGATACTAGAGACTTGCATCTCACATAAATGACCATAAATGACACGACCTCAATCCTGAGTGTTTTGGGAACTCTTGCCTTTGAAAGCGGCCCATTGATTGTATGGGTGAGAGTGGCATAGATTGCCAACTCAACGTGCCACATTTTTTAGGACTTGTCTGATCTGGGAGTTGGGAACTCAATCTACAAGATGGAATTCACTCCTTTCTTGAAGCAGGGATAAGTAAAGAGATTGCTCCCTTAAGGGTTTATTTCGGGGCTTGAACATAGAGGACACAACTTCTCTTTGGATGAGAAGACTCAGTTATAGTAGGACTATGACTTATGTTCATTAGAGGGATCAGTGGTACTTAAGAAGTTAGATGTAACTATAGGGGCATAACGGTTATTGGCTCAACTGTACTTACGAGCGATCTGTGAAGGATTGTCGCACTTTTGATTGGTTAAGATGGATAAATAATATATTCTATCATAATGAGAATTTAGCTGTCGGTCTTTAGTAGAGTGTCTGGCAGTTAACCGGTGGTGGATCCCATGACTAAATATTTAGTCAGTTATTCACGTACCATTGAAGCTTCGAGCTATAGATTCATAAGGTCCACTTGGTAGCTCAATGGATTCAGTTGAGGATCAGTTCTTGGTGGATTTTTGAAATGTTCAAATTGACAAGAGGTATTTTGATTATATATGATATAATCGGTATGTTGTATGAGATACATCTAGTGGAGGATTGATGTAAATGAGTTTTAACATTAAGTACCATAGATAAGAAAATGAACTATGGTTTATATATTCATGAGATGAAATATTAAAACTATAGGTTTTAAATATAGTGTGATAAGTTAGTTATCATTTATATTTATAATAATATTAATTATTGGATATTAAATCTTTTTCTCTAATAACCAATTGAGTGGGAGGTTATTGGTGGTTCATGGTAACCGTGAGATAAAGGAAAATTGTTTTCCTATTTTTAGTAAGCTTTTACAAAGATTGAAAATTGTTTTTGAGCTTTTTTCTCTCTTGCAATAGAAACTCACTGGAGCTTGTCAAGTAAATACCAATTTACTAAGCGACAGCGTGTTTTACTAAACGATCTCTTGGCTTTAGCTAAACGATTGGGTATCAACCTATGTCATAGGTTTCTGTCTTCTCCCACTTGCCCAATCTTGTACGCGATTGTTCTTTCCTACTTCATTTGCCTCATCTAAGTCCGAACAGAGCCCACCCTCTAGATTCTCAATCCAAAGATACCGTGGTAATCTTCTTGGTGGTGTCTTACTCAACTTGATACTGTCGCGATTCTGTGGAGGCCGTTCGTGTTCTTGCTGAAGTGTTTCATGATCGAGGCAATCGCTGAGGAGGAGTGCGAAGTGTTCGTGAAGTGTTGTG
>NC_052357.1:58164139-58245280 GCF_009727055.1 Benincasa hispida
AGAGTTACTCTTTGTCTATCCCTAGCTAAGACATATTGGCTTAAATAAGGTTGCTCCACATGCTGTCTCCTTATGTTCCCCTACATCTTCCTAAGTTTCTCCTATGTCACTAGGTTGGTTAGACTCAATTGCTGCTCAGTTAGTAACTTCATCTCAGTTTCTGTGTTGGATGACTCTCCTTATTCCTCAACTTTTTGTCCTTTTGCATAAACATCCCATCTTCCCTAAAGGCGATGTCTCTGCTCACTATGAACTTTCTCTCAATACGAATGCCACATTTTAAACCCTTTGACACCCTCTGTAAAGCCACAAACATGCACTTGACAACTCTGCCCTTTAACTTTCCCTTATTTTGGTGTACAAACCCTACACATCCAAAGACTTTGAGGTTATATAGGTTAGGAGGATGATTAGTCCACTTTCTTTCAGAGGTAAGCAAATCTAAAGATGTTTGAGGGCAGTTATTCAAGGTATACACTGTATAGGCTGCAGCTTCTGCCTAATAATTTTTCCCTAAGATAGCATAGAGAGTAGACACCTAACTCTTTCTATTATGGTTCTATTTAACCTCTCAGCAGTCTCATTTTGTTGAGGTGTATATACCCCACTGTTCTATGCCTAGTTATACAATTCTCACTACAAAATTTATTAAAGTGTTCATTGCAAAACTCAAGCCCATTATCGGTTCTAAAGTATTTTAAACTTTTAGATGTTTGATTTTCTATCATGGCTTTCCATTCTTTAAACATCCCAAAATTTGGTCCTTAGTTTTAAGAAAGTATATCTAGCTCTTCCTAAATAAATCATATATAAAGGTTAGAAAATACCTTGAGCCACTAAGGTTTGGTGTAGGAGATAGTCCTCATAGGTCAGCATGTGATAATCCAATGTTCCTTTGGTGGTATGCTGAGATTTGTGAAACTTTTCCTTGTTGCTTTACCTAAAATGCAGTGTTCACAAAAGGAAAGGTGCTCACTGATACCTTTGGGCAGAATTCCTTGCTTGGACAGTGCTTGCATTTCTTTTTCACTAATATAGGATAGTTTCCACAAGTCAGCCTCTGTTAAACTCGCTGTTGAAACTGTGTGGGCACTTGTCATCATCTCTACACCTCTCACAATATAATGGTCATTGTGTTGAGATTGGCATCCTAATTCTCCCGGAGTCTCGTTGTTTCACAAAGATACACATTGTTTAATGAATAAAATAATTGTTATTTAATTCTGGCATTTACTCATATCCAATAAATAAAGCTCCTGCATGTATATGTGATATACAAGTGGATCATGTCTTAAGTGATAACCTAAATAGGTCTGTAGTATAAGGATTAAGGTGGGATACCTTATCCTGGTGACACTACGGATATGGACCGCTTTGTAGAGGTTTGCAAGTGTTGTAAACTACTATAAATGGTAGATCCTTACCATTCATGTGGAGACATGCGTACGGGGGTGTCCTATACAAAGAGTTTAACTAGACTCTATATATAACATCATTGATACTAGAGACTTGCATCTCACATAAATGACCATAAATGACACGACCTCAATCCTGAGTGTTTTGGGAACTCTTGCCTTTGAAAGCGGCCCATTGATTAGTATGGGTGAGAGTGGCATGATTGCCAACTCAACGTGCCCACATTTTTTAGGACTTGTCTGATCTGGGAGTTGGGAACTCAATCTACAAGATGGAATTCACTCCTTTCTTGAAGCAGGGATAAGTAAAGAGATTGCTCCCTTAAGGGTTTATTTCGGGGCTTGAACATAGAGGACACAACTTCTCTTTGGATGAGAAGACTCAGTTATAGTAGGACTATGACTTATGTTCATTAGAGGGATCAGTGGTACTTAAGAAGTTAGATGTAACTATAGGGGCATAACGGTTATTGGCTCAACTGTACTTACGAGCGATCTGTGAAGGATTGTCGCACTTTTGATTGGTTAAGATGGATAAATAATATATCTATCATAATGAGAATTTAGCTGTCGGTCTTTAGTAGAGTGTCTGGCAGTTAACCGGTGGTGGATCCCATGACTAAATATTTAGTCAGTTATTCACGTACCATTGAAGCTTCGAGCTATAGATTCATAAGGTCCACTTGGTAGCTCAATGGATTCAGTTGAGGATCAGTTCTTGGTGTTGATTTGAAATGTTCAAATTGACAAGAGGTATTTTGATTATATATGATATAATCGGTATGTTGTATGAGATACATCTAGTGGAGGATTGATGTAAATGAGTTTTACATTAAGTACCATAGAATAGAAAATGAACTATGGTTTATATATTTCATGAGATGAAATATTAAAACTATAGGTTTTAAATATAGTGTGATAAGTTAGTTATCATTTATATTTATAATAATATTAATTATTGGATAATTAAATCTTTTTCTCTAATAACCAATTGAGTGGGAGGTTATTGGTGGTTCATGGTAACCGTGAGATAAAAGGAAAATTGTTTTCCTATTTTTAGTAAGCTTTTACAAAAGATTGAAAATTGTTTTTGAGCTTTTTCTCTCTTGCAATAGAAACTCACTGGAGCTTGTCAAGTAAATACCAATTTACTAAGCGACAGCGTGTTTTACTAAACGATCTCTTGGCTTTAGCTAAACGATTGGGTATCAACCTATGTCATAGGTTTCTGTCTTCTCCCACTTGCCCAATCTTGTACGCGATTGTTCTTTCCTACTTCATTTGCCTCATCTAAGTCCGAACAGAGCCCACCCTCTAGATTCTCAATCCAAGAATACCGTGGTAATCTTCTTGGTGGTGTCTTACTCAACTTGATACTGTCGCGATTCTGTGGAGGCCGTTCGTGTTCTTGCTGAAGTGTTCATGATCGAGGCAATCGCTGAGGAGGAGTGCGAAGTGTTCGTGAAGTGTTGTGGTCGTGTTGTTCGAGCATTCGAGGTTACTGTGTCCGAGCGTTCGTGAGCAAGGAGCGTGGAAAGAAGTCTACAAATGTTTGTACCTTTCGCCTTGTTCATTTGTAGTTGTTCATGCTATAATTTAGGTATCAATTGTATAACTATATGTTTCTGTTTCGACTATAATTTATATGTTCATTTATGATTGTAATTTGGTATGATCTTTATTCCACTGCTCATGGAAATCTCAAGTTCGATTTCCTTCACATTGACCTTCTCACCAACCAACACAACCCCGGAATCCTTAATCACCTCAAGAACTCCACCTTTTCCTCTGGATTCACACCCAATGGAGTCCAACATGCCCAGAGATATCGGGTTTCTCTTGAGCAAAGATACGTGTCTCACATTTTTTAGAAGCTTGATTGATCCATCATTTAGCTTCAAGAATACTAAATCAACCCCTTTGATCTTGCAGGCTTTATTGTTTTCCATGTACACAGATCTCCATCTATTTCCTTGTAAGTATTAAGCCAAGGTCTGAAAGGTGTCATGTGATAGGTAGAACTGGAGTCAAGTACCCAGTCATGCTTCCTAAATGGACTAATTTGGTTGGTTTGGTTGCTAGTGGAGGCTAAGGCATCAGAATAAAAGTCGAAACCTTCAACCACTAAAGCTTCTAGTTGTTTTCCTTTATGATCCTTCTCCTTTTCTTTATTTTTCCATTTCAGATTGTAGCAATCTTTGATCAAGTGACCTTTCTTCTTATAGTAGTTACATCTCAGCTTGGTCTTAGGTTTTTTCTATTCACCTGACTTGCTTTTATTCCCCTTCGACTGATTCTGCTTGTTCTTCCCCTTGGCAAACAACCCCTCTGCACTAGTCTATTCCTTCTTGACTGATTGAAGCTCTAACTCTCTAATTCTTATTGCTGAAATGATGGCATGAGTGATAACTGATTCTCTGCCTATTTTAAGGCATTCTTCATCTTCTTATAGATTTCGGGTAGAGAGTTTAATAGCACAAAGCCTCATTCTTGTCGTCAATTTTCTCACCAAGGCTCTTGAACACTGAGACTATCCTTTTGAACTCATCCAAAATATCTGAAAGAGGTTTGGCAAAATCCATCTTGAACGTGAAGGACTTCTCCCTTAGATACATCCTGTTGGGGAGTCCTTGGATGCAAAAAGACCTTCTAGCTTGACCCACATCTTGTAGGTCGTGTCTTGATCAATTACTTGCCTCAAAATACTGTCATTGAGATTCAGAACCAGAGTCCTATATGTTGAAAGCTCCATGTTTTCTCTTTCTTGTGCTGATATAGTGGATGGCAGAGTTGATGGGTCCAAAAAGGCCTTATAGGCTCTTTGTTGTCCAAGAATGGCTTTGATTTTGGCCTTCCATAGGCCAAAATCGCCATTCCCATCAAACTTCTCAATCTCATATCTTGTAACAGCCAT
Source organism: Benincasa hispida (assembly GCF_009727055.1). Taxonomy (NCBI): domain Eukaryota; kingdom Viridiplantae; phylum Streptophyta; class Magnoliopsida; order Cucurbitales; family Cucurbitaceae; genus Benincasa; species Benincasa hispida. The sequence continues at coordinate 58,168,469 of NC_052357.1, forward strand.
TTCTGATCTTATCGAGTATCGAGTTTTGATTTCTTAAGAATTTTAATAAAAATGTTGACCTTGATGATCTAGAAGCTTTGATACCACAAATTGCTGGACTGACCACTCTTCATAAGACCCAAATACTCAAGATCAACGCTGGAAAGATGAAGAAATGGCTCAGAAATCAAATAAGGGAATTTGTAATGGGTGAGAAATACAAAACCTTTAATTGCAAGCGTACCTTCAGTGTTTGAAAATTAATAAAAATGGAAAAATATTTAAATTTGAATTTCTTCTATTTTCGTTAAGTGTATATTCCAATTTTGTCTTTTTAACAAAAATCCACGCTTTTATCCACCACCTTCAGCGCAAATCTCGCGTGATCGTAGTCTTTCAAAAGGCACAAGAAGACACGAGTGAGGTTGTCGGTGTCGAGGTGGCAGAGGTGAAGATGGTCGTTGGTAGAGAGGGTAGTAGCAGCTTTGATGGCAGACCAGTGCCAGTCAGGACAGCAGTGGTTGGAGTGACCAAATTTTCAAAGAAAAAGTAAGAGATGTCTAATCCTCATATGTTTGAATTGATATTTTTAATTTTTAGCTTCTATATATAACTTTTGTGTAATAATATTCTTCAAGTATTATTTTGTTTCTTTCTTTAAAAAAGGGTAATTACAATTGGTAGCATTTTAAGGAATAATAACCAAGTGTATAATATCATTTAAAAAAATTGTAAAGTTAGACAAGTCTATCAGCGATAAATTTCTATTGCGGATAGACCATGCCACTAGACTCTTACCAGTGGTATGGTCTATCACTCATATACTCTTACCAATAATATGGTCTATCACTGATAGACTATTTAAATTTGGTCATATTTGCAATTTTTTTTTACATTATGTTATATCTACTAATATTTTGAGTGTAAAGTCTATATTTACAACTGTCCCTAAATAATTCTACCTCTTGAAATATTTCAACAAAATTAAATCATATTAAAAAAATTATTAATGAATACTTAAAACTATAGGTACAATCTATTGAATTACCACACCCTTACGTAGTTGAAGAAAAATGATTTAAATAGGGTGTTACAGCTCGGTGTCTCATCATAGTATGTGGATGTTAGATAACTTCTTTGAACTACTTCATAATTTTGGTTTCATACATTTAAGAGTTAAACATACCTATACAACACTTATTCACCTAACCTTTGCTAGCAAAAACGTGACCCATTTTAATCGTGCCACATGTCAATCTTAGCTTTTTTTTTCTTTTTTCTTTTTTCTTTTTTCTTTTTACATTTTTATTTACAGTTTTTTTTTTTTTTTTTTTTTTTTTTTTTTTCAAATGTTATGAAACATAACATTTCGATGTGGATTGAAATATTGAGGTCTTCAGTTTACAAAAAGTTGATGTAAATATCGGTTTTGATGTATTTCTAGAAAAATTGTAAAAACAAAAAAAGAAAAATATATTTAAATTAGTAAATAAACATTTTATTATTTATATTATTTTTATTCTAGTGGCATTTTGATGCTTATTTTTATGTTTCGTGATATTTTTATACTTGATAATAGAAATATAGGTTCACTCCTTGTGTTGATATCGAACCTGTGGAAACATGAAAATATCGTGAAAATATTGATACCTGTCGATAAAATTTAATACAATTGTCGACAATAAATATACTGTGTAGATGAAAAAAAAAAGAAAATAAAAAGATAAATAAAAATTATAAAACAAAAAAGAAATCGATCATGAGGTCATAAATACCGCTTTCTAAGTTATGAAATATACTTCTCATCTCATTATTTTACATTTTGACTTTTCAAGTGAATAATTGAAAATAATTGATATTGTATAAATGAAGAAAGATAATAAAAATAACAAGTTGATGAATTTAAAAACAAATTAATATTGTTAAAAGAGTTTGTAGAAAGAAAGAAAAAAAAATATTGTGAGTTAAATGAAAAGGAAAAAATAAACTAGAAAAAAAGATAAAAAAACTATATATAAATGAAAACATAAAAAGTTTACATTGCCACGTGGCATATTAAAATCGACTGCATGTCTGTCTTTAATTACTAATTGACCTAAAAAAATATGTTTATGGATGAAAACAAATTTAATTATATCATTTAACTCTTTTCCTTACTTATGAACTTGAACTATGAAAAACACCTAACAAGTGAAAATGAATATTAATTGAAAAAAAAAAAAAAACAATATAGGAATTTGAGTACAAAACCTCCTAAACCAACCTGTAGGGGTTAGAAGTTCTTTTAATTTGAACAACACATGAACTTCTATTTCAAAATCTTTTCCACAATACGCACTAGATCTAAAAAAGAATCTTAGACCAACCAAGTTGACATCAGTCAAAAAAAGATTAAACATTTTCGATAGAAATTTTTTTGATATCATCTTAAATTACTGGTTGACCCAAAACTTAAATTTATTGGTAAAAATAAATTTAATATTATATAATTTAACAAGAACTTGACTATTGATTTATTCTTTCACAAATATGTGAAACATGAGATTTGGTGAATAATAAGTCAAGGTAGAAAAATACTTAAATACATTCTAGGTTAAATTCATCTTTATATCAAATTATAGTTACCATGTGGCAAACTATTTTTACTTTTTATTTTTTTATTTTTTTTATTTTTTATTTTTTGTGATTAGAATGGGATAAGAAGCACCCAACACTACACGACAAATAAATCTCCTCCACAAACTTTTGTTTGTTCAAGTAATTCTCTTAATATATAATGAATAGGCCTATGTGAAAAACTACCAAAAACAAAAAAATATATATATTACTGTCACGAATGTGTGTCAAGTCATTGGGTCATTTTTCTATAAATTTTTGAAGTAATGAGAAAATAGAGTAATTCTAGAATACATCTTTACATCTTAAGATGAGTATGTAATTAGTATTCCTGAAACTCCCTAACATACATTTCTCAGAAATGGAATTTTCTCAGCTCTCTTCATCGGCCACCGTCATCGCTGGAATTTTCTCCGTCGTCCTCTTTCTCTATGCTCTCTTCATTATATCCACAAGAGTCATTGGAGCTCATCGAAATAAACTCCCACCCGAACCTGTCGGTGGTTGGCCACTGATTGGTCACCTCCATTTGCTAAATGCAGCAGAACCAGCGCACATAACCTTCGCAAAGTTGGCAGATACTTATGGACCAATCTTTACTTTGAAATTGGGTATGAAGAAAGCCTTGATTGTGAGCAGTTGGGAAATAGCAAACGAGTGTTTTACAACAAACGATAAAATCTTTGCCTCTCGTCCAAAGCTCGTGGCCTCAAAGTTGTTGGGATATGACTATGCCATGTTTGGGTTCAGCCCCTATGGTCCACATTGGCGCCATGTCCGCAAACTAGCCACGGTCGAACTCTTGACGAACCACCGCCTCGACCAACTCCAACACATAAGAGCATTCGAAGTCCATAATTCGATTAAGAAGCTGTATGAGTTATGTATCATAAACAAGAATAACAATGAGCAGAAAACATTGGTGGAGATGAAAACGTGGTTTGGAGATATAATTCTAAACACAATATTTAGGATAGTGGTTGGAAAGAGATTCTCGACGGCGGTGGATGGGACTGATAATGATAATGAAGAGTATCGAAAGGCATTGAGGGATTTTTTTGAATGGTTTGGAGTGTTTGTACCTTCAGATTCGTTTCCATTTCTAAAGTGGTTAGATTTGGGTGGACATGAGAAGGCCATGAAGAAGACGGCTAAAATTCTTGATAATGTTTTTGATAAATGGCTTAAAGAACATCAACAGAAGACAAATTTTGAGGAGCATGACTTCATGGATGCAATGCTTGCTGTCTTTAAAGAGGGTGGAGAACAACTTTCAAGCTATGATGCAGATACAATTATCAAGGCCTCATGTTTGGTATGTATGGTTTTCAAAGATCAAGTTTTGTTTTTCAGAAAAATAAAAAATAAAAAATCAAGTGTTTCCCTAAAACATTATTTGAAAAAATCACCCTAATATAATTGGATAAGATTCCCTTTGATAATCATTTTATTTTTTGTTTTTTTTTTTCAAATTAAATATATGGACACTACTTTCACCTCCAAATTTTTTCATTCCTTATCTACTTTTAACGGATTGTTTAAAAAATCAAGCTAAATTTTGAGAACTAAAAAAGTAACTTTCAAAAAGTTGTTTTTGTTTTTAAAATTTAACTAAGAATTTAACCATTATAATTAAGAGTAATGCAACTCATTGTAATGAAATGAACATAATTTTTAAAAACAAAAACAAAAGAGTAAATGGTTACGAGACCGGACCTAAATATGTGAACCAACACGGAATAGTTAGCTTATTGAATAAGTCTTTCTCTGTTACATAATATAATTCTCCATTTTAATGAAATAAAATTGATGCAGCAACTAATTCTTTTTTTTAAAAAATTACTAATACGCATACATGACCACATCACTTAATTTCTATCAAGTAGTATATTAACATCATTATCATTTATTTGAATTCAAAAGAAAGCATTAATATCATGACGCACAAATTCAATTTTGATAGGGACATATTGTAAATATAGTAATTACGCCTAAAATATTAACAAATATAGGTATAATATAAAAAAAATTATATAAATATGATAAATTTTAGATAGTCTATTAATGATAGACATCGCTGATAGGAAACTATCAATGATAGCTATATTGTTGGTAGTCTATCAACAATAGAACTCTTTCGCTGATAGATATTGTTATATTTCTAATTTTTTTAAAGTATTGTTATACACTTGGTTATTATCCTTATCACTTTTTAGACATTGCACCAATATTTATCCAATATTTTAATATAGAAAATTCTCCCGGAGTTACTTTGCTACAATTTGAAAGTTTATAATTGAATCCCATCCCCTAAGTTAGTTAGCAAAGAATGTTAATTTAGAAATTTCAAAGTCTTGCATTTCAAACACGTGCCCATGCCATTTTACTCATTAAAATCGGCTGAAGTTTGTGTAGGCTCTCATATTGGCGGGTTCTGACACAACAATGATAACAATGATATGGACTCTTTCTTTATTGCTCAACAATCAAGATGTACTCAAGAAAGCTCAACTTGAATTAGATGAACAAGTTGGGAGACACAAACAAGTTAAAGAATCAGATGTAAGAAATCTGAAATATCTTCAAGCAATTGTGAAGGAAACATTACGTTTGTATCCACCGGGACCACTTGGAACACCTCATGAGTCTATGGAAGATTGTAGAATTGCTGGCTACCATATTCCAGCAGGAACACGCCTCACGGTGAATATACAAAAGCTTCAAAGAGACCCACGTGTGTGGGAAGATCCTCATGAATTTCGACCAGAAAGATTTCTAACAAATCATAAAGATTTTGAAGTTAGAGGAAAAACTCCTCAATTGATACCATTTGGAAGTGGGCGTAGGATGTGCCCAGCAGTCTCATTTGCCCTTCAAATTATGCATTTAACGCTTGCAAATCTACTTCATGGGTTTCAGATTGAAAGACCAACTAAAGAATTACTCAATATGGAAGAAAGCATCGGTTTGACTAGCATTAGAAAAGATCCACTCCAAGTTCTTTTAAGTCCACGCCTCCATCCTCGAGTTTATGACTGATGTCGAATCTGTTAATTGAAAGTACAATAAAATATGAAACAATAGTTGAAGAAACTATTTTCCAAGTTATTATGAGATAATTACTTTATGACAGTTTTATATTGAATAGTTTTTCAATTGTTTTTCTCCTTGACAATTCCGATTGTTGCTATTCTAATATGAAAGTATACTTAATTATTAGGGTTGGTTACACATATAATAATCAGATTCAAAATAAGATGTAGGATAAGGATAAACATATTAAGAATATAGTACAAAATTAGCATTAAATATCACTAATAGCAACTATCAGTGATAACTCTATAGATAAATGACCAAAAAGATCACACACAGTCCACCATTTCGCGCTTCTTCTTTCAGTTTTCTAAAATTGAAAATTATCGCTGATATCAACTAATAGCAGCTATCAGTAATAGCTACTGATAGCTACTATTAGTTGATGTCATTGATAGTTACTATCAGTTATAGCTTTCAATTTGAGAAATATTAATATAATTTTAAAATAGTACCACTTGAAATATAACCTTTTAGTTTGCTATCAATTTTCAGTGACTATCATTGATACACTTGATCAATTACAATCAAACTTGAAATATTAACATCTAAGGCAATCAATGGATATCAATAATAGACTTTTATAAGTTTACTTTTGAAAGGAAACGATTATCTTTCAAAGATTGAGTCATATCATTGATAGCTATGACTATCATTGATAGCTTCAATTAGTGGTTATCATTGATAAATTTTAGAAGTGGCTATCAATGATAAACTTTCATAAATGGAATTGACTTTTATTCATTCATATCATCGATATATGGATATCATCTAAGTTATATCACCGATATTACTTATATCGTAGTTATCGGTGATAACTTCTATCATTGATAATATGCTATTAGAGATAACTTCTATCATTCCTTTTTACCATCAAATAACTTATCATCGTTGATAGCTTCTATCATTGATAAACATATTGTTAGTTATAACTTATAGGCATTTCACTTACACTTTAGTTCGAGATTCAACTTTATTAATTAAATTTATTAAGTTGGCTATCAGTGATAGATTTCAATAAGTGACTATTAGTTGTGAACAAAATCATCAAAGATTAAGCTATCAATGATAGAAAATATTATTGGTTATCATTGATAGACTTTCACTTGCAATTTATATTTAATATTTTGTTATAATAATCAAACTTGATGATTGGTTTATTGGTATTAAGTCAATTATCAATTGAGTACTTTCAAATCTTGGGTACGAAACTCAACCACTTATTTCTCATGGAAAAAAAGGAAGAAGGAAAAATTGGATAAAAGAAAGGAAATTAAAAAGAAGGAAGAAACAAAAACCAGAGTAAGAAAAGAAAATAAAAAAAATAAAAAAAAGAAAGGGAATAAGCAAAAATCGAAAAAAGAAAAAAAGAAAAAAAGAAAAAAAAGAAAGGGAAGAAGAAGGAAGTGAAAGAAAATAAAATAATTATAAAAAAAAATAAGCAAAAATTGAGAAAGAAAATAAAATAAAAAAATAAAAAAACAAAGGATGGGAGCAATTAGAAGAAATTCAAAGGTTGACTAGTCAACACATCCATATCTTATTTGCAATTATTTGAAAGAGGTGATATATTTTTGAATTTTTTACTTGATTTTACTATCTATTGCAAATATCATAATTATTATTCATATTATTGAGTATCATTAGAAAATTTAAATAATTTGTGTACGAATAAAATTATTAATTTAATAAATGTTAAATAATAATATGTTGTTTATTAATAACATAATTTTGTTTTGATGAGACAAAAACGACGACAAACCATTGTTGATGGTATAAAACTTTCAATGCAATATGGTTTATTTGCCTAAAAAATAGTCAAAGAGAGAGATTATTAACGAGTTTGTTATGGTAGTATGATTGACTTATTTATTAGTGACAAAAAATAAACAACACATTTTACTACATGTCCTAAAGACAGAAAATTTTGCAAAATATTTTTTTCTATTTTTCAGTGGGATTTTCTGTAGATTTCGGGGCCTACTGTTTGTTTCCTTGCGAGATAGTTTGTTCTCTCCTTGAGTATCTTCTCAAAATTACCCATTATATCGTGGTTTTGTTCAATTTATGGGTGGTCGTTTAATGAATTATTGAGCCGCTTGTTTAGTGTGGTTGCTGCAAGCTACATATGTTTTAATCTTTAGGATTATAGAAGGTTGTTGCTGGTATAGATCTGGAATGTTTTTTCTAGATCTTGTTGAATTGTTCTACTATAACTTAAAAAGGGATTCTTGATAATACCGAAAACGTGTCATCTTGCTCCACTTAATTTAGATTCGTTCCTATGTTTTCTATATTCAATTCATGATTTTCTTAAGTATCAAGTACCTAAGAAATAAAATGAAATGTTAGAGATGAAAATAAGTTAAAACGGATCAAAATGAAACTTAAATGCATCAACGAAGAATGTAGTAGTCAAAATTATAATTCAGCCTCTGATGCACAGCGCAATTGCGCCTCTTAGGAGCCACACTCAACACATTTCTCCAAGAGTTTTTTTTTCACATAAAACACACAATGTCGCAAGGCTGCCTTAAAGTGCCACAATACTCTGAAAGTGAACACATGTTTTCATTAACGTCGCGGCATTGCCTCCTAATTCCGCGGCGCTAGTTTGAATGTTATAAAAAAAAAAAAAAGTTTGGCCACATAAGGTGAAGGATCTGTGATCTAGCCGAATTCCTTATGTTTTATCTTTATTTTTCTCCTGTTTTTTGATAACTGATGTATCCAAAATCTACCTCTTCGATCTTCATGTCAATATTCGGCTAGGTACTCATTTTAGTTTAAGCGTTAGATTAATTTTTGCCTATATTGTAATTTGTGAGTTTAAGATGTTTCTACAATTCCATGAATTGTTCTTTGAATTCTTTTGTTGATTGAATGGTTATGATTAATTATATTTCTGTTTTGAGGTTGTATGATCATTAGCTAGGTTTCGAATTGCAATACGTGACATATAATTGTGATTTAATTAAAAGTGGCAAAGAGTTAGATTAGCATGTAAACTATTGCATCTAATAGTGAATAATACTCTACATATGAAGAGTCATGATGAATATTAATTTAGGAAATTCCTAGTTGGTATTCACCTTAGCCAGATTTGAAATCGTAATGTGGTTAGTCCATATTAATTAGGTTGCTTTTCATCTAATTAAGTTTATTAATTAAATTAATTGGACTCTCACCTAGCATTTCTAGAGTTGTCTAAGTTTACACAATATAGGAATGAATTCGATAAACCTATGATCAATTTGCAATTGATGAATAACTTGAAAGCCTAAGCTATACTATTTAATTATTGAATTTGATCACTATTACTTTTCTATAATGTAGTTTTCATACAATTGAATACACTAATTTCAAAACCCTCCTCAGTTACCTCAGGTAGTAAATCGGTTTAATAGAGAAATTCAACAGCTCATTATGTTCGACTCGTGCTACCACTATTACACTTTTTGATTGAAACAATTATTTATTTGATCCGAAATTAGATGAAAAATTATGCCGATCAAATTGGCATGATTGTCGGAGAACCAAGTAGTTTCTCTTTTGGAGGGTTTATAGTTCCATAACCGTTCTTTGGTTTTTTCTATCTATGTATGATCCGATCCTCCCAGGATCCTAGTACGTTATTGTATTTTATAGAGCTAGGATGGGAGGAAAGGGGACGAAAGGGAAGTGAAAGAATGAAGGGTTAGTGAAGAACAAATTTATGGTGAAGGCACAGAAGCACTAGAGAATTATGAAGAATAAGTAGAATAAGAAGAGACGATGGCACAACTAGAAGAGCGTACATTGAGGGACCTATCGGCCCCAAACCTGACCCAACAACCCCTTTGCCTCACCTACCCTAAGCCCTAATTAGTCAATTAATCTAAATTGGTCAATTAACCCTAATTTAGTTCATAAATGCTTCCTAAAGGCATTCCACATTTAATTCCTAAATTGTATTTATTTATTGGGTTTTCTCAACTATGACATTCTTGAAATTAAAAAGACTGAAATCAAACATGATTAAAATGAAGGTTGTAAAATAGTAATTCTTTTCCAGAAAATAGGAAAACAAGTCCAAATTTCCATCAAAATTACTAGTTCTTGCAACCTCATTAAAATTATGCAATAGAGCCATGTAATTTTGCATAAAAATTCTAACAAAATTGAGGCATCAACTCATTTCTATCATATTTTATTGAAATTAATAGCAAGAACATTCAAGAACAACAAATTACATGAGGAAAGGTAAAGAAAAGTCTCAAGAATTGGCTAATCTAACATAATCCCCAAGATAAAAGAACTTACCTATTCATAAAATGGTAAAATCTTCAAGAAGAACTCTACTGAGTCCTGCAATAATTTGTACAAAAACGTAAGAAAATTATGGAAAAATCTCTAAAAAAATGCAGAGAAAAGCTCTCAAAATCATAAAAATGGGTATCTCCCATAAAAATTGTTGAAAAAATGGATCTCTCACGCTGGTAGGAAACATTACAATGCCCCCTTGTGTAGGTGCGCACGTTTTATTTTTATTTTTTTATGAAAATTTCGTAGCGTTTTTTAATGACGCACAAAAGATGTCGATTAGAAAAAAATCTGCACATCTTCGTATTTTCATCCTTCTTTTCTTCTCTTCTTTTGATCCATTGCTCGATTTTGGCTTCTTTGGCTATATTTCTGGTTCTTTTTGATCCAATTTAATCCTTTTTTTTTGTAATGACTTTAAAATGCTTCCGGGATTATTTTACCTACAAAATTGACATATTAAACAAATTAATAGTATAAAATTGAGGGATTTAACATGTAAAATATAGTGTTTTTCAATACCTATCAAAGATGCACGAGATTTTGTGAGAACATGTGATTAATGCCAACTATACGTATGTTCAGATCGAGAATTGAAGTCGTTAGTTTGACTCTAAACTGAAGCAAAAGAAATTTGTAAATACCAAACTACTCCTATCACTACTAAAACGTAGCAATAGTGGTAAGTCTGAGACGATTTGCAGAGAAGCGTGATTGGTTTCATTAAGTTAATTTTCTAACCAAAGCGATAAATGGGGGGGAGGAGGGAGGGGGGAGGGGGTTGATGTGGTAGAGATAAATGTGTGAAATTGAAATGAAGTGCAATGGATATACGAAACGATAATGTGGAAGAGGAACTTATAACGATCAACACAGCGTTGCAATGTTTGGAATAGGGTTGCAACGCTGATGGGGTGAGAAGGAAGCGTGAGACAAGAAGTCCAACATTTGTCCAACGCTCACTTGTGCGTGTGCTCAGCTCCATGTCCGTCATTCGTCGCAGCATCGCAATGCTCTAAAGAAAATTTTTAACGTTGATTGTTCGACGTGACCTCTCCTTGTCAAGGCACAAAGAAATTCTCGTATTTCTCTGGTCCCTTCTTGGATGAGTCGATATAGCTCGGTAAAGCTATAAGGATCTTTTGAAGAGAACCAGATAGATCGGATTTGGTATTTTTCATATTTATAAAAGGAAATAAGATAGAAGACTCAAAGACTGTCTCAACAAAAAATAAAGACTTGGACTCAACTGACTCGTGAGAACAAGAAGAACAAAACTAAAATATACGATATACCAGACGACAAAACAGGACGAGATTTTTCAACCTCTAACTCTAGCACCTGGAAATCAACAGGTTTAGGCTCATATTCTTCATAGTCCTAAAAAACTGGTTCTAAACATGGCATGTTATCCTCTAATTCATTCTCAATGTCGACATAGATTACCTCATCGCTGCACGCCTTGATGATGTCAAAAGATGTGTGTAGTAGGGGTTCACATCCTCTCTCAACAAAATTAGAGGATTAAGTGACTGAGTTTCTCAAACTCTGAAGATCAGTTTCAACCTGAGTCTGAAGACTAAAGGTCTCGTAGAGGTTGCAGATCTCCTGCTTAAAAACAATATTGTTAATAGTAAGTTGTCTAATTACATCTTCTAATGACATACCTGAGTCGACAGTGTGAGCATGCATCATCATGTCGGATGTGGCAAGGTGTCAATCATAATGGAACTGGTCCCATCCTAGGTTTCCATCGCCATAAGACTCCTCCCATCTAGGCTGATCAAAATCTTCATCCATATAACTAGGATACCCTCCCATGGAGTAGTCTCGTGGTATAGGTCTCCACTGCAAACTTGGGCATGCTTTCTTAGGGTGATAAGTCCTACATGCTTGAAGGAAATCAGACATGAGTATTTCCATGAGCAACGGAAGGATCGTTTCAAATTCCATTCGATATTGAACATACACAATTACAGTATACAAACGGAAACTAACTAGTCATACAACACCTAGAAATTACAGCATTTACAGATAATCAAGGGATAGAGTATCATGCCTTTGAAAACTCAATCTTCAAACTCCCTCGATCACGAACGCTCGTTCAGTCTCCAAGACAACAATACACGAAGGCTCAAACACAACGACCGAAACACAACACTATTAACAGCAAACACGAACCCAACGATCACAATGATCACGAACCCAACGAACGGCCTCCTAAACCTCGAACTCAGTTGAACGAGTGAGGACACCACCACAGTGGTTACTTTGGTATTCTCTGTATGAGAATCCGGAAGTGTGGGCTCTATATGAACTTGGTTAGAGGAAAAGACTTGTAAGAACAAAAATCGTGTAGGAGATGAGAAGTGTCTATCGCATAGACGAATGCTCAATCTTGTAGAAGAAGGAAACCTATCGTATAGACAATGCCCTGTGATCGTTTAGCTACGACCAGCTGAGTGAACTATCATATAGTGACATTCTATGATCATTTAGTCTTTCTATTAGTTATCGTTTAGTGAAACTATTTCACTTGATAGCATTCCGTGAGTTCTTTTTCGAATTAAGCAATTCTTCTAAAATTAGAAAAATATTTTTCCTTTTATCTGATGCTTATCATAAAACCACCAATAACCTCTCACTCAATTAGTTATTAGAGAAAAAGAGATAATTATTAAATAATTAATATTATTATAAATATAAATGATAACCAACTTTTCATACTATATTTATAACCTACAGTTTAAATATTTTATCTCATAAAACATATAAACCATTGCTCTTTTTCTATTTTATGGTACTTAATGTAAATCATATTTACATTAATCCTTCACTTGATCTATCTCATACATCACACCAATTATATCATATATAATTGAATTCCTCTTGTCAAATTGAACATTTCAAATCAACCCCAAGAACTGATTCTCAACTTGAATCCATTGAGCTAACAAGGGGACATTATGGACCTGTAGCTTGAAGCTCCAACGGTACGTGAATAACTGATTAAACTTTTTAGTCACGAGATCCACCATTCGTTAACTGTCAGGCACTCCACTAAAGACCGATAGTTGAACTTTCCTTACTACAGATATATTTTGTGTTCATATCAACCAATCAACATTGCGATAACCCTTCACAGATCACTTGTAAGTATAGCTGGGTCAATTTACTGTTATTCCTCTATAGTTACATCTAACTTCTTAAGTACCACTGGTCTCTCTAACGAACATAAGTCGTAGTCCTACTATGACTGAGTTCTCTCTTCCAAAGAGAAGTTGTGGTCACTATGTTCAAGATCTGGAATCAACCCTTAAGGTAACAATCTATCTACTTACCCCTACTTTGGGGAATGAGTGAATTCCATCTTGTGTAACTGAGTTCCCAGCTCCCAAACTAGACAAATCCCCAAAAAGGTAGGCATGTTGAGTTAACAATATCACCACTCTCACCTATACTAATTAAAGGACCACCCTCAAAGGTAGGAGTTCCCAAACATTAAGGATTGAGGTCATGTCATCTATGGTCATTTAGGTGAGATGTAAGTCTCAAGTATCAATGATGTTATATAAAGAGACTAGTCATCTTGTGGTTCGGTCTTATGCAAACTCTTTGTATAGGACACCCCTGCTCGCATGTCTCCATATGAATGGTCAGGATCAACCATCTGTAGTAGTTCACAACACTTGTAAACCTCTATAAAGCGGACTATATTCGTAGTGTCACTAGGATCAGGTATCCCTCCTTAATCGTTATACTACACATATTTTTAGGTTATCACTTAAGGCATGATCCACTTGTATATCTCATTTATATGCTTAAGTTTACATACAATAACCATGGAGCTTTGTTTATTGGATATGAGCAAATGCAAAATAAAATAGCTCTTATTTTATTATATCAATGTGTACAGTTTAAAAACTACGAGACTCCAGGAGAATTAGGACACTAATCCCAACAATGCTTGCACCTACTGCGGGTTAATAGCAACAAACTAACTAGCCAAAGAAGTTAACTCAGCAAGTTGACCTCAAAGGTCACGGACATCGTCACTAAGTCGAGATGCTCCAATCGATTGTCCCCATCCATATTGATGATATCTATCCATGCTTAGAATACTGAAACAAAAAGGAAAACAAATCAAAAGCAAAAGAATACTCTAACTAGAAATTTAACTAATGAAATGTTAATGGCTTCCTCGGCAACGGCGCCATTTTGTTTGGATCGAGAATCGATGTCGTTAATTTGTCTCCAAACCGAAGCAAAAGAAATTTGTAAATACCGAACTATTCGTATCACTACTAAAACGTAGCAATAGTGGTATTTCTGGGTTGATCTGCAGAGAAGCGCGATTGGTTTCGTTAAGTTAATTTTTTAACAATATCAACGAATTGGGAGGTATTGGTGTGGAAGAGATAAATGCGTGAAATTGAAATAAAGTGCAATCGATATATGAAAGGGTAATGGATTCATTTATTTCTCAGATCAAGTAGCCATTCAATGTAAATTAAATCATTGTTTTCAGCCAACATATCATATATTCGAATTATGCATGCATAGCTAACTAAACGATGTGAATTAACTAATTTCTACAAAGGTCGACAATCAATTAATCTAAACCAATCAAACATCCTAATTCGTAATTAAGGCTGGAAAGATCGTGCCCTAACTAACCTACATGCTTCTAGATGCAATTGGGTCCTCAACGACCATAAAGAACTAGAAACACATGCATTGAGATTCAGGATTCAACTATGTTGATTAAGTATCACGACAACCATGTTCAAATAATCAATTTATTCTTTAAATCTAGATTAAATGTGTGATGCAAAGACTCATGGACAGCCTATAAACCTAAGCATGCTCATCTAATCTATGCTACAAGGGTAAATTCAAAGCATGGACGATTACAAGGATGCATGCGAGCTTGAATTTAACTAGCTTAAGACATGTGATCATGATAGAGACGTCAATCCAACACATAAAAGCAAGTCTAAATTAAACAAGATTCAAGAAAAATATGATTCTGAATTAAAGTACAAAGATTGAATAGAAAACTCATCAAAATACAAAGAACGTTCGATTCAAGAATTAAACAAAAGATTACCTCATCGATTCATAGAAAAATCGATGAGATAGATTCCAATACATGATCATACTCTGAAAATAAAGTAAAAACTAACCTAAAAATAGTAAAAAATTGAAGGGAGTAGAAGAAGGATGAAGATTAACTTTCGACTTCATCGATTTGGCCTCTAAAATTTGGCATATTTCGACCTAGGGTCGAGAAGAGGAATTTATAATGATCAACGCGGTGTTGCAACGCTGATGCGGCGAGAGGGAAGTGTCAAACAAGAAGTCCAACGCTTGGCCAACGCTCACTTGCGTGCATGCTCAACTCCACGTCTGTCATTCTTCGCAGCGTCACAACACTCTAAAGAAGCATTGCGACGTTGATGCTTCTGCCTTCAAACATTAGAGTTTAGCGTTAAGATGTGTTGGGACGTTGGTGGTGATGCAACTTCGAAGTGTCGTGATGCTTAGAGTAGCATTGCAACGCTGCGTCCACTATCAAATACTCACTAGTCGATGTTCAACGACTCGATACTCGATGCTCGTTGACTCGGTAGCTTTTTCTTGATTACTTGACAGCCTTTTACTCGATGGTACTCGATGGCTAATTATACTCAGTGGAACTCGATGACATTTTGGTCTTTTCAACTCTTTTGAAGCCTGAATGTTCAAATGAACTCCAAATTGCTTCAAATTAACCCTGTTCTTCACCCAATGATTAATTCTCTCTCGATTGCTCAATACCTACAAAATAGGAAAATAAACACATAAAATCCACTAACGAGCCTGAATTAAGCTAGGAATAATATCTCTTTTTGAGAGCTAACAACGTACCAATCCCAAGGAAACCACCTGAGCCACCAACCAAAATTGTGAGTCCTTGGCCTCTTGCACAATGGAAAATATATCTTATTGGGCCACTCTTTGATATGAACTAAGATGCCCTCATGTTATCTCTAACACCAATCATACGCTTAATAGCTAAAAAGCTACAGTTGACGTTGAATTCTCGTGTATAGATGGACATAGAATGAATTGAGGAGATCAAGAAACAACATCTGATTAGAAGCTCTATAATTGGTTTTAGTCGATGCTACTAAATGAAATTAACTAAACTTTGTTAAATTTTTTATTCGTTTTTTTTTTAATTTCTAAACATACCTTCTTTTAGGGTATTTTCATTATTGAACCCATATATGTTTTATTTGGCTTTTTTGTTTCTGGCTTAGGTAGAGTAGACTTTTTAGAATCCCTTTAGTAAGTAGGATGGGTTCAAAGGAGGGAAGAAAAACACAATACATTAGTCTTTCGCATGTTTGAGTTTTAGGGTTTTCTCTAAAAGAAAATTCATGTTAAATAATAAAGTCTCAATGCCTTATTTTTCAATTCTTGAATTAGGGTTTCATGCTAAGAACATTTAGGTAAGTCTGATTATCTTGCTTGTAGAGTATTCGAATTTGGAGTAAGGAACTAGTTCTTCTTATCTCTTTGTTTTCAATCAAAAGGTAATCCAAATTTAATCCTTCCCTTTGGGTTTTTGTCAAATTGATTAGCGATTTTAGAATTTGATGTTAAGGGTCCAACAATTGGGTTCCTAATTTAAATTTCTAGGGTTTTCTTGGAGAATGTGGAGAAAAAAGAGAGAAAACTAGAAAGTTGGAGTGTTAAATCTTGAGAGATTAGGAAAGCCATGTTTTATGAAAGAACCATACTCATGGTAACATTTAAAGAAGCTTGTCTGCTAATCAAGGATCTTAAATCCTCTCTGACTTGTAGTTTTTATGTCTCTTTTGTAGGAATACAAGGAAGTCTTTCCTGAGAGTTACCAAAGGAATTATCACCTTTGAGAGGCATAGAGCATAAGATTGAGTTTATTCTATGCTAATCCTGAAAGGAGATTCTAAGAATTCAAGGAAGTCTTTCCTAAGCTAGACCATTTAGTTATTGAATTTGATCTCTATTACTTTTTTACAATTTATTTTTCATACAATTGAACACACGAATTTCGAAATACCCCCAGTTACCCCAGATTGTAAATCGGTTTAATAGAGAAATTCAATGGTTCCCCGTGTTCGACCCATGCTACTACTACTACACTTTCTAATAGAAATGGTTATTTATTTGGTACAAAATTAGGAAACAAATTGTTTCAACCAATTCTCAAACTTAAGCGAGCCTAAGTTTATCAAGTGGAGTGGTCTACATTTGAAGTTGGAAATATAGAAGTTTAGAGGGAGACTCACACTTAGGGGAGTCTATGTTTCTTGGAGAGGGAGTCTTATACTTAAAAAAGAGCCTAAGTAATCGTTCATTAATATTCTCACATTTAAGAGGAGCCTATATTTCATTGAGAGTGAGTCTTATACTTAGGAGAAGCCTAAGCAATCATTCAAGAAGTTGAGCTGTTTATGTTTCACCATAGTTGTCATTTCTTTATAGATAAATACAGTATTGTAATCGCTTGACATTATATTAGTGAATGTAGGTCGTATTGCATTGAATTGGGTTGTTAAACTTTGTATCTTGTTTGTGCTTTATCTTTCTTTGTTCATTTCTAATGCTCTTTGAATTTTTGTAATATTGTGTGTAACAAGTGTTGTTGTATGTTAGATAACCTTCACTTCAAAATTAAATATAATAATGTATATATCTTAGTACATTAATATATAATATTAACTTGTATCTAATATAATAAAGATTTTTTTCATCAATTTAATATATTTATTTGAATATTTCAAATTTCTTTCAATACTAATTTATCCTTTTTTGTCTGTTATGATCTAGCAATGGGACATTATGGACATTGTCAGGTTCCCAAATGAGCTATTTAAGTGCCTTATCCTGCTCGATTATGATCTAGCAATGGGACCTTTTGGATATTGCTCGTAAGTATAACTGGGCCAAAATTACCGTTTTGCCCTGTAGTTACATATAACTCCTTAAGTACCATTAATCCCTTTAATGAACAATAATTCATAGTCCAACTATGACCAAACCCCTCTTGGGCCAAGAGAGGGTGTGGCACCATATTATTCAAGCCCCGAAATCAACCCTGAAAAGAATAATTTATCTACTTACCCAGATGTCAGAGAAGGTGTGAATTCCATCTTGTGTAGCTATGTTACCAACTCCCTAATCAGACGAATCTTCAAAATGGTAGGCTTATTGAGTTGGTGATCTGGTCACTCTCACGCATATAAATCAAAATACCACCTTCACAGGTAGGAGTTTACACTCACTAAGGATTCAGATCATATCATCTATGGTCATCCTGGTGAAATGAAAGTCTTTATTATGGACGGTGTTATATAATGAGACTAGTCATTATGCTTCATAGACCGCAAGGAGCATTGCCAAGCTCAATTGAGCTCCCCCGCAACACTGGGTGTATGGGAAAGGAACAATGCTTAGCAGTCTCTTTGCTAAGCGAAAAAATGAACGCGTAAGTAGGGGAGGAACCGATCATGACCAACTTGAATGTGGTAACAACCGAGGATCGGTTGACTTATAATTCAGAAGAGCCCGAGAAGATGAACTCGGAGGTTGCGTCCACCCTCAAGCCTCTAGAATGTGAGATAGAAGAAGTCCAGCTACCACCATTCTCGCGTTGAAAAAGAAACAAAGTGATGAAGATAAGATCGCCACGGAGGCAGTAATGCAAAATACAACAATCCCACTAAAAATGTGTGACCCAGGAATCTTCATGATACCATACTGATGCTTGTTATTTTTGAAGTGAAAATATGGATGATGTGCGTTGATTAATTTGCGTTGTACACTCAAGTTTCCCCAGCGAAATTCAAGTGTAAATTCCTCTGAGTTTTCTGGTATGTCCAAGGTCGAACACAGGGACTTGTGAAAATAGTTTGCGTTGATAATTTTTATGAAATCCTTGCGCTAACCAAATAAATAAATTGTAGGTTTGTTGTTGATTGCGTTGACAAGAAATAAATAAACAAATGCGGCAGAGTTGAGGAAAGACGATTGCGTTGACAGATTCAATGAGTATGCGGTGAACGGATTGAGAAGTCTTTAGCTAGCATTACTTGGGGACGCGTCAGACTATGCGATCATGTTACAACCATGCACAGCAAGTCATTTTCCAATGTAAATGCGATGCTCCTGAATCTAGGACGCATGTGTTGAATGCAAAATGTCTATAAAGCTTATCCCTAAGTCTCTACTTTTGTCCTATGCGATGATGCAAAATGCATGAAAGCAAGGTGACCGTATACAATTATATCCTATCTCTAGGATGCATGCGATGCGTTGATAACAAATAGTGCTCATTCTTAAGAATCAATCTCCCGTTTATGCATTCTAATTTGGCTCTTCCGAGTCTAGATTCTAACCTGAACTTCCCAAGTCTAGATCCTGTCCTTAGACATCCCTCCCGAGTATCTCTAATGGACGAATGAAGCATACATAAACAAGATAATCACAAAGAATGAAGATTCTATAGTTGTGCTAGCTAAATGCTTCTCAACCCATTCATCTAATTTAGCTAATCATGCGTGAATAATAGAGAGTGAACAGATATAGAGAAAGAAATTCCATTCTTATAAGTGAGTTGAGCATAGAATGTCAATGGAAGTTAAAGGTAGAGAGCCTGGTAGCAATTCCTTGCTGACCGAGGCTTTTTACACTGAAATCTCTATTCTGATCTAAAGATGATCCCGCTTCCGCAGTCGTCGACCCTCTCTCTGTCTTTGAAGCTTCTGGCGTTCTCCCAAGCTTACTGGAACGATCTGCTAGCACAAATTCTTCCCTCGTGTCTGCCTTAAAATGAAAGAAAACTAAAGACGTGTGAACTTGTGGAACAAAAGATTGTAAAAATGGTAAACTAATCGACTGTTTAACCGATCAACCCTTTCTCTGAAGAATGCCCTTGGTATTTATAGAGTATCCATGATGAAAGGAAGCTTCTCTCTCCTAGTTGTATAGATGGGACAGCTTTAATTCCTGATTGATGCACCGGATAATTGTCACTGATAAAGCTGAATGTACTTTGTGACCGTATCGGCTGTCAACTTAATTTGGATCTGACTGTCATCAGCTTTCTATCCCATCGCTCTTAATTACCCTTTCATCCGGATGCGTCCACCATGTTGCGCTGACCAAGTTGCGGCAATCCTTCTCGGGCGAATGTTTGCGAGCACGATCAACACAAAGCCTTGCGGTGAAGTTGCCTAGACCATTGATTTTCTATGATCGCATTCTTTGCATTGTGTTAACGCATATTCTGCACAAAAATACAAAGATCAACTATTCTAATGCGTTGGATGCATGTGACCGCAATATTAAGAAACTGATGTTTAATGGATGCAAATTAACATATTTCATCAACGCAATCCAATATTGTTTAAGAACTTAGCACTATGATAACGTGCATTTCTGCCCATTATCACATGCTCCATTGGAGGGGTCTACAGTGGTCAAGCACTATGCGATCTTGAGACGAGTATAAACGTAATACCGCTATCAATCTTTAAATGATTGAATATGGGCAAACTCACGGCCACGACGGAGACTCTTCTACTTGCGGACAGATCCTGAATACATTCTGAAGGAGAGTTAAAAGATGCCACAATCTCAATTGATAAATTCATCTTGCCCGACAAACTTCATCATTTTGGATTATAATGCGGACGAAGATGTGCTCATCATATTGGGATGACCATTCCTTTCGACCGATCGCGCTCAAATTGATGTACGCAAGGGGGAAATTGTAATGAATGTCAATAAGGAAAAGCTCGGGATTAAGGCTGTCAAAATCCCAGAAAAGAAGAAAAAGCCGCCGTGGACGTAAAAAGTCCAGCCTAAAATAAGCAGTCCCTGCATTACTAATGCAACTGAAACTCATCAGGGACGCATTCCTTTTGAAATATCCTTTTTATATAAATGCTTCATGAACTCTCATCACCTGTCTTTTAATGGTTATTGTTTATCTTTCTTCATTTTACATCTTTATATCTAAAAAAAAAAAAGATGTGATCGTGTTGAACGATCGTGGTAAACGATTTTTTAACTTTGTTTTTGTATTTGGCCCTCTCAATGTTTTCCTTCCAACGATCGAGGCAAACGATTGCAGAGGCGCTACAGGAAGACGCAACTACTTTATTTCGTCACTGCAATCAAAAGAAAGTGGATTGCCGCAAAGCAGAATGCGTCAACATCTAATGCGGGCGACAACGAAAATTTGGGGGTTGTATCTTTCCTTAACTTTATTCCAAATTTTGCACTATTGCATCGTATTTTAATTTTGAAAAATTTTATCACGCATCCTCTTTGTTTGCTACAATCATTTAACTATGATGCATTTAAGTAATCAACGCATGATTTTCTTGCTAATTATGATTCAATGATGAAACACGTGCTTCTATTTTTTTTTCGTATACACTAGAGTCAACTTATTTTAGGACGGTCACTCATGAAATATTTCATAGAAAGTTGTGGTCTCTGCTTTCTAAATTGACCCTTTAACGAACTTTCTAAGAAATACGCACAACTTTCTTTCAATCTTTAGCAATGAGAATTTGGCCATTTTAAATTTGGGGGTGCGGTGATATCATTTTCGACCATTTGCTAATTTTTAGCCTGGCTTAAAAAAATCACAACGTTGTGATCGGATCCTACTCGGAGTTGGATGTCCGCATGAACAACGCAGTGGGGGCAAGCCAAAAAAAAAGGCAGGTAATGTGATCAATTGCATAAATAAATGATCGCAACTCCACTGTCAAATGGTCATGAGTGTAGTCTAAGAAAAAGTGCCTTGCTCGTAGTTGGATGTCCGCATGACACACGTGAAGGCAAGCAAAAATGAAGGCTAGGCACTTGGATCAGTGCAAGGTCAAAATATATATATATATATAATGTCAATATGCAAGGATAAAAAAAATCATTTAACACCCCAGTGAAAAAGCTTTTTTTGAAATAAATCATGCGATGCCCTGGAATCTAGTAAAGTCTTTTTTAAGGTTAAACTTGTGGTCCCTAAATTCTAGAAATATTTTAAGAAGAGACATGGATAGGAATTAAAGAAATTTTGGTGTATAGGATTTGAATAAGGTATCCTTGAGAAATCTAGGAAAGAGAAGGTGGTCGACATTTTAAAGGAAATCTTTAGCTTATGCTTGAGGACAAGCATTGTTTAAATTTTGGGGTGTGATAACGGGCAGAAATGCACGTTATTACAGTGCTAAGTTATAAAACAATGCAGGTTTTCATTGATAAAAATATACAAGATTGCGTCCAAAAGCATCAAGTTCACAATATTGCAGTAGCATGTGTCCATCGCATTAAAACAGCTAACTTATGTATTTTTGTGCAGAATATGCGTTGACGCAAGGTGAAAAATGCGATCCAATGAAATCAACGATCGAGCGCATGAAGAGATTGTGTTAACGCAAGGCTATGCGATCATTTGCTCTCGCGAATATCTTTAATGGGCGCATCTGGGTGAAAAGCATAATAAGTCATGATGGGACAGAAAGCTGATAACGGTCGATTCCGAATTAAGTTGACAAGCCATTAACGAACTACTGTAGCAAGTACACTCAACTTTTCGGTGACAAATATTCGGCACATCAGACAGAGAATTAATGTCATCCCACCAGTGTAATAATAAGAGAGAAGAAGCCTTTCACCCCGAAGCTCTATAAATAATAGAGGTCACCTTCAGTTTAGTTTAGGGAGTTCAACCACCCGTACAGTTAGAGAATTTCTCTTTAGATAGAAGTAGCCTTGTTCTTAGTTTTATTTTACTTAGAAGGCGGAAGTGAGGGAAGTGAGATTGTACCGAGAGATTGTTTCGGTGAACTTGGAAGAGTGTCTGAAGCGTTGAGATCAGAGAGAGGGCCAACTCCTGCGGAAGCAGAAACATATTTTGAGCAAAATAGAGTTAACAGTGTAAAAGTCTTGGGAAGCAAGGAATTGCTACCAGGCTCTCTATCCTTATCTTCCATTGTCATTTGTACTCTGGACTTATTTATAGAAATGGAATTTACATCTTTATATCTGTTCACTCTCTATGTATTACGCATGAGTAGCTAAATTTGTCGAATTTGTTGAGAAGCACTTAGCTAGCATAACTGGGGATCTTCATTCTATGCGATTATCTTGTATTATGTATGCGTAATTCGTCCATTAGAGATATTCGGGAGGGTAGTCTAAGGATAGAATCTAGACTTGGAGAAGTCAGGTTAGAATCTAGGCTCGGGAGAGTCAGATTAGAATCGCATAATCAAGAGATAAGAGCTTAGAAATAAACGTTGTTTGCTATTAACGCATTGCATGCATCCTAGAGATAGGTTATGATTGTATGCGGTCACCTTGTCCTTGTATCTTGCATCATTGCATAGGCAAGAAGTAGAGACTTAGGAATAAGCTCTATAGACATTATCGCATTCATCGCGTGCATCCTAGAATTAGGAGCTATGCATTTGCATTGGAAAATGATTTGTTATGCATGAGTGTAGCATGATCAAAATGTTTGAACGCATTCTCGAAAAACGCTAGCTAAAGGCCTTCTCAACCCGTTCCTCCGTATACTCAGTGTAGCTATTGCATAATCAATCTTTTCTCAAATCCACCGCATACTTTTCATACTTCAATCAACAAACCAACCAAACCATTAATTTATTTGTTACCGTAAAGTGATCTTAAAAATTACTACCACATATTGTTTTCCTTAGTCCCTGAGTTCGACCCTAGACTTACCAGGAAACTAAGTAGGATTTATACTTAGGTCCTACTGAGAAAACTTGTTTACACAACGCATTTTCCACCAACGCAATCCTTCCATTATTTCATCGCATAAAATAATGCATCAGTCATCTCGTTGTCTGGTCTTAAACAAACTCCTTTGTATACAATACCCCCGCTCATATGTCTCTACATGAATGATTAGGATCAAATCATTCGTAGCACTTTGCAACAATTGTAACATCTACAAAGCGGATCATATTGTTACTGTTCCCAAGATAAGGTACCCAGTCTTATCCATCTACTACAAACCATTTGGGTTATCACTTAAACATGATCTACCAATATGTCTCTACATACATGTTTAAGCTGCAAATGATAACCTTAGATGTTAGTTTATTGGTTTGTGGGTTAGTGCTACTAAATATTGAATAAAACATCTCATATTTTATTAAATAAATAAAATATTTGTTTATTACAATTATAAATTACAGGACTCGTGAAATTTAGGGCATAAACCCCAACAATCTCCCACTTGTTCAAAAACTAGTGTGGTGTACATCAGAAAATTCATACTGATAAAAGTAAACATAAAACAATAAATTAGGGCATAATATGCACCTAGTACAAAATCTCCCACTGGCCCTAGACTAAATGTGGCCTGTCTCGTAGACCCATGCTCTACAGGTGACCATCAAACACCTTATCCACGAGGGTCTTTGTAAATGGATCAGCAACGTGTGCTTCGAAGCTATCCACGTGATGTCCCCTTGATGCAAAATCTTTCAGATGTGATGACACTTCTGTTCTATGTGCGTTGCATGCTTGTGACTCAGAACCTCTCGGGAATTAGCCACAATGCCACTACCATCAAAATAAAGGGTGATTGGGTTTGACATTTTTGGAACCACTTCCAAATCTATCAAGAAATTCTTGAGCCACATAGCTTCCTTAGCAGCTTCACAAGTCGCCACATACTCAGCCTCCATAGTGGAGTCAGCAATGCACTTCTGCTTAGTGCTTCTCCAGACTACTGCCCCTCCGTTAAGAGTGAACACTGATCTTGATGTGGATTTCCTAAAATCCTTATCAGTTTGAAAATCAAAGTCCGTATATTTTGTAAGGATCAGATCCTTAGAATCATACACGAACATGTAGTCCCTCATTCTCCATAGATACTTGAGGATGTTCTTAATAACAGTCCAGTGATCAAATTCTGGATTAGATTGATAACTACTCACTATCCCCATTGCATGGAAGATGTCAGGTCTAGTATATAACATTTCATACATCAGGCTACCAATAGCCAATGCATAGGGGATCCGTCTCATTTCCTCAACTTCTTAAGGTGTCTTAGGACACTGTTTCTTCGAAAATATAACTCCATGCCTGAAAGGAAGTAAACCTCTCTTGGAGTTCTGCATCGAAAACTTGACAACCATCTTATCAATGTACAATGCCTGAGACAGGGCTAGCATTTTGTTCAGACCAAACTGCATCTCTTCAAAATCTTTCATTTAGAATCGGGTCGCTAGCCAATTCTTAATCTCAGTCAGTAGACCTGCATCATTCCTAATAAGTAGGATATCCACTACATACAGGTGAGAAAGTCTCCTCATAGTCGACTCTATCAACTTAGGTATAACCCTTTGCCACAAGTCTAGGCTTGAAAGTTTGCATCTTCCCATCAGAACCCCTTTTTCTCTCTTAGATCCACTTGTAACTTATAGGTTTAACACCATTAGGTTGATCTACGAGATCCCAAACAGAATTGAAGTACATAGACTCCATTTCGGGATCCATAAATTTGATCTACTCATCTTTGTCAACATTCTTTATTGTCTTCTTGTAAGACAATGGATCCTCAACATCTCCATTAGCTATGATAGCTAGGGTTTCTATTAAACCCATATAAGGTACAGGTGGGTTCACAACTGTCACACCCCGCCCCAGATCACCCTCTTAGCCTAGAGAAGGGCGTGACTGCAGCAGTTATCAACCCTTAGGCTGACACTTACTGCCTAAAAACTCTTGCAAAATAACTCTGATACCAAATACAAATTATATGCAACGGGACGGCTGTAGGCCCACAATTTATTAACGTAGAAACATAATATGTTTAGAGTATTTACAACATTAGATTTACAAGTCCCAAAACCTACAAACTCTAGTCCCTATATGAACAATAGTAACATGTGTACAATATTAACAGTAACCACCTAGCAAACGGTTACAAGTCTTTTGGTCCTTTAGTGGCAGAGCAGATACTGAGCTGTCTTTAGAGGATTTGACCGCTACCTAGGGGGGAGGAGGAACAAAAAAATTTGAAAACGGGGTGAGCTTACCCTAGTGAGTAACCGTGAAAACATAGTAAATTCTCATGCATAATTTCAGAAGATAGTTTTATCTGAAATATAATTTAATGCAGCATAAACAATTTTCAAGCGTAATATATATAAAACTGTTTTAAATATAAAACAGTAAAATCATTTCTCAAATCAAAGTACTGTATAACTGGTAAAATAATCCCAACACCAACTACTTGTCCAGAGAGAACCCTTTTGCTCAATCTCTAACTTTATTCACCTGTGGCCACATTAGGTACTACTGCTCAGATACCTTCTCCTTGTACTTTAGTATCGAGCTACAAGGATACCTTCTCCAACATACTTCGGTATCCTGTTGGCTTGGTACCTTCTCAAATGTACTTTAGTACCAATAGATACCTTCTCCTTGTACTTCAGTATCTAGTTGGGTGGATGCCTTCTCCTTGTACTTCGGCATCGCATTTTACCAAAACTATTTGAAAACAACTTTTCTCTTTAAAGCATGTATAGTATAACACATATACAACATGGCTTTAAAGATGGTAATGCATGCTGGATAAAATCAATACATATACATATGTAAATAGTTTCTCAACAATATGCATGCGTTCAAATCACAATTCAAACTTGCATGGAAACCACTTTATAAAACTAGTAGGCATAAGAATTATTTTCGCAAACATGCTTTATGTAAAACGTTTGTAATCAAAACAGTTTAAAAACGTTTTAGTTCGAAAAAATTTTAGCCACTCACCTCGATTTCTTAGGAGTTTTTCACTCTAGTAGATCCTCGGGCTTCTTTTCACCCCTAGAATCCAGAACCAAATTACAACTTAGATTACTCATAGTTCTAAACTTTATTTTGAAATACTTCCTTCTACTTATTCTAAAATGTCTCAGGAATCTTACTCTAAACTTTCAGTTAAGAATTCCTCGTGGTTTGGCCGGAATCTCAAAATCTTCAAGACTGGCCCAGATTGATCCGACAGTCTGACCCTTCTGCCTTCTTCTCAACCTCCAGCCCAATTCCTTTAAGCCTTTTCCTCCGGCAGTCCTACTCTGAAAACTAGACTTCTAGAGCTTTCAGATGGCTTTGGAATCACTCCAAACGCACGAGTAGATTGGAAGATCTCCTCGTCCAAATTTGAAACATTCCTCTGAACCGTCACTTCCCTCTACTTTCTCTACGAAATTTATGATTTTTGTGTGATATGAAAATGAAATCCAACTCCCTATATATAGGCGTTCAAATTGCTCATGGGATTGACAGCACCTACTTGGCTGTATGGCCAAATGTTTAATCCTCCCTTTATCAACTAAACTGACTTCACCTTGGTTCAATGTGTTCTTCCAAACGCATCCAACACAGTTTCTTAGGAAAGAATTTCTCTTAATCAGACACCTAAATTTTAATTGGCGTTTACCCTTACGTCTTCAAGCTTTGTTTGTATTCAAATTAAGGATTTTAAATGCATAATCCACCCCAACGCGTCCAAATATATTTCCCAGAAGCTTGCTCGGTCGTTCAATGCATAGGCGAGGCGTGGGCGTGACGTTCGAATCAGACAAAGCAGGGCTAACGCATAGGTGCTCTCGCTCTTTCCGCTCTCGGCAGTGTCGCTCTCTCCACTCTCGTTCTGTTCTCTCCCCCTTTCTTGCTCTCTTCACTCTCGCTCTCTCCAACAATCTCGCTGGTCTTGCTCTCTTCAATATCGCTCTCTCAAGCTTTCTCTTTTTCTCCACTCTCGCTTTCTCCAGCTTTCTCGCTGGTCTCACTCTCTCCACTCTCGCTCTCTCTAGCTTTCTCTTTTTCTCCACTCTCGCTTTCTCCAGCTTTCTCGCTGGTCTCACTCTCTCCACTCTCGCTCTCTCTAGCTTTCTCTTTTTCTCCACTCTCGCTTTCTCCAGCTTTCTCGCTGGTCTCACTCTCTCCACTCTCGCTCTCTCTAGCTTTCTCGCTGGTATTGCTCTCTTCAATCTCACTCTCAACGATCTCGCTCTTAGCTACTGTGAACATTGTTTGTCTCCGTGCAATTTCTACACGATTGTACCACTAGTCACTTGCCTTCCAGTGCTTTGTGCACAACACGCATTTCACATAAATTTTCCATACTTAGCCAATTTTTCCCAAATTTCCCAAAGTTTATTTCCATATTTCTCTTTTTCAAATACCCATTCCTTCTTCACCATTCCACACTAACTTTCTCATCAACCTACTCAACTTATTTATACAAATTTAAATAGAGACACACAATTAAGTGGAAAATTAACACAATTTAAGTAAGAAAACACACTTAAGTGCAAAATTGGGATTCAGGGTTCACAACAACCCTCCTACTACATCGAGACTCCATCAACACTTGAGATGGATTTGACCTTCTAGATGATGCAACTTCAACAACTCTTGTTGACGTATTGGGTTTTCAACAACTCTTGTTGAAAGTTTAGTAGTTTTATTGCAAAGTTCACTCAACACAATTTTACTGCGGGGTTTGTGCTCCCTTATGCGGTCCTCTTCTAAAAAGGTAACGTTTTGTTGACAAATATACCTTTGTATTCTTAGGATCGTAGAAATAACTACCTCTCATTCCTTTAAGGTAACCTACAAATAGGCAAAATTTTAAATGAAGTTCCAAGTTTTTAGGATTTTCTCAAGCACATATGCTAGGCAACCCTAGATCTTGAATGACGTAAACTATCTTTACAACCATTCCATAATTCCAAAGGTGTTTCATTAAAACTTTTGGACGAAACACGGTTCCAAATGTAAGCCGTAGTCTATATTGTATAACCCCAAAATGAGTTCGGTAGGGAAGCATAACTCAACATAGACCGAACCATGTCCAAAAGGGTTCGATTTCTCCTTTCTAATACACCACCATTATGAGGTGTACCAAGTGTTGAAAGTTGAGATACAATTCCATGTTCTATCAAATAGTCTTGGAATTTTAAATCCAAACATTCAACACTTTGATCAGATCAAAATGTTTTAATGGTCTTATTTAATGCATTTTCAACTTCAGCCTTGTACTCCTTGAACTTTTTTAGAGCATCAGACTTATGTTACATTAAATGAACATACCCATATCTAGAATAATCATCAGTAAAAGTGATGAAATATTTAAACCCTCCTCTTGCATTAACATTCATTGGACCACAGATGTTTTAATGTATAAGTTCTAAGGGTTATTTGGCCTTGTGACCTTTCTGAGTAAAAGATCTTTTAGTCATTTTTCCTTCAAGGCATGACTCACACACAGGTAAAGAATTTTCTTCTAACTCGCTTAAAAGTCCATTCTTGACCAGCCTTTCAATCATATTGAGATTTATGTATCCTAATCTGAGGGAACAAAGATGGGCATTTTTCTAAGGAGAAAATTTAGGTATTTTATTTTGAGTTATCACAGTTTTAAAAAGTTTAATATTTAGGAGGGCTTTAGTTGCTAACGGTCTTAGCACATAAAGATTATCTTCTAGTCTCGCAGAACAAAGTTCTTTACAATTCTTATAAACAAACGCTTTATTCACAAAAGAATGATAGAGTATAGTTGTTCAATCAAACACTTTGCAGAAATTAAGTTCCTCTTTAAATCAGGAACAACAAACACATTTTCTAATAAAATATATTTATTCTGTATAGTAAGCTGGAGTCCTCTCACTGCTATAGTTGAGAAAATGTGTCAAGGAATTTCAATCAAACACTTTGCAGAAATTAAGTTCCTGTTGGAACGTACCATCGTGTAGCAGAAGTGACCAGGATCCATAAGCACTCTAATTCATTAATTTTGGCAGAAATGAAAGCATGCTTCAACAAAAATAAATGGGTTTTACGACATACCTTTGTAGAACATCCTCAAAGCTTGAATCCAGCTACAAATCTTCTTCGAATCTTGATGTAGACCACCCCAAGATCTTCCCCACTATCATCTTGGTGCTCTAGATTGAGTTGTGAGACTCAAAATAAGCCTAAATTAAGGGAAGTTGGAGAATGCTCATAGCAGCAACCCAAAAAAAGAACAACTTTCTTCTCGCGAATTTTTCAGAGAAATTCTTTTGGTTGCATTGCCTCAAAATCACTCCAATCTTCTTAATATATTGCAGACGATCATGCAAAGAGATTAGCTGTATGAGATGCAGCTCATGCTTGGAGTTAATGAAGACTTAAGAAGTGAGTAATTAGTGAGCTATTTGAAGAAGACAATGGAGAATGCTAGTTTTCCATTATGTGTGTTTCTTTCTTTTTCAATTTTTGATAAATTGATTTTTATTTAATAAAATTGAAAATATTATTAATTTTATAAAATTAATTTCATAAATTAATTTTCTTAATAAAATTAATAAATAATTATTTAAACAATTTAAATAATTCTAATTAATTTAATATCAAATATTAAATTAATTTTACAAAATTCCATCTTCAAATATTTAAATCATATTTAAATATATTTCTCCAATGTCATTTAATTCTAATTTGAACATTTCAATTTAACTTATCACACTATACTAGAGCTAATTCATTTAAGAGCTAGTAGGGGGACCTCGTAGACCTATAGATCATGGGCTCCAACGATCCGAGATTAATCGGCTAAACTCATTAGACCAAACTAACCCCCATTCGTTAACTAATGGGTGATTCCACTAAAGCTCATAGCTGAACTCCCCTCACTATAGATATATTATGTCCACTTGATATAACCATTATGAATAAGTTAACCCTTCACAAGTTGTTCTTAATAGCGGCTGGGTCGAATCTCTATTTTATCCCCGAAATTACCTCTTGATCCTTAAGTTCCACTAATCCCCTAATGAGCAATTGATTTATGATCCAATCAACAAATCGAATCCCTCTCGGGCCGACGAGAGGGTGAGGCCTCTTGTTCAAGACCCAGAATCAACACTTGAAGGGAACAACCTCTCTACTAACCTAATCGGGTAGGAATGAATTCCGTCTTGTACCTTATGTTCCCACGACTTATTTTAACTATTAAAACAAGTGGTTAACCTAAGCAAGAATGCAACTATTTTTTGTTATGGATTTAAACGTCTAACCCAATTTTATAACAGCTTACAAAACTTTAGACATGCTAAACATGCACGAAAAATAACAAAGGCACTCAATATCTAATATAACTTTTTTATTAAATAAAAGAAACTCTAACATGCATACTATATATTATAACATTTTATAACATACTTTAAATGCATGTAACATGCTTCCTACGGTGGGATTTTAAATCTACAGGGCATACTGTATGCACATACAAGATTTTAATTATAATATACATCACATGCATAAATTATTAGAAAATAACTGATAGGGTTTTAGTTTTGGCATAAACAAGCAAAAAAAAAAAAAAAACCCTAATTATTACAAAACAGCATCTGAATCGCTTTCAGACCGCTCGAACCGCTCCAAAAAGAGCTTGAACCGGATTCGAATCGTCTGAATCGGACGAGCCAAAAACCATTTGTGGCTAGGACTGAACCCCAAGAGAACCGGTCTAACCGGCAACTCTCACATCATGTTCAAAATCTCGCTAAGTCACACCGTTTAACAATGACGACCATCGTTATGCGTTTCCTTGATCGTTTAGTGTTTGCGTGATCGTTTAGTACCAATTCATAGCGCCTACCCAAGGTATACGATCGTGTAGTGTCTGCCTTCTATCACATAGTATCATCGTCTAGTGCCAGAGGATGCTAAACGATCGCTTAGTGTCCAACATTATCACACAACTCGATCGTTAGCACCAGACATTTACTGCACGATCGCTTAGTGCCATCGTATAACGCCTGACGTTGATCGTTTGAAGCGCAAAGGTAAGCAATCGTTTAGTACTATTGCATAGCTCTCGACGCATCGCTCATCTGCCGCATAGAGGTAAATGATCATGTAGCTCTATCGCGTAGCTCTTCAATTCATTGTTTAGCTCCCACCCGAAGCTACACGATCGTGTAGTACCATCGAATAGCACTACAATGCATCGTTTAGCTCTTACGTGATGCTGCACGATCGTGTAGTGCCATCATATAGCAATACAATGTATCATTTAGCTCTCGCTGGTACACGATCATCTAGCGCTCAACACTTCAACGATCAACACCCAAAGCTACATGATTGTTTAGCTTTTCTTCACATCGTCTAACGCATGAAGCTAAATGATCGTCTAGCTACTAAAGCTAAACGACGATATGAACAGAGGCTGATTTTCTGGAATCTACAACGCTTCCTCTTTACTTGTTTCTTTGATTTACAGCTTAATTAGAGACTCTTGGGAACACATATAAGCTCATCAAGCAAGAGCCAATTACATATTTAATTTAGAAATCAAAGAGAAATTAAAAGCCAAAACTTCAAAAGCCATATCAGTACAGTAGTTTCATATAACTTATATAAAACACCCACCAAACCAAAATTAAATCGAATTGAATGCTTATATGATGCTCTGATACCAGTTGATGAAACTACCATCGTGCAGCGAAAGTGACCAAGATACATAGGCACTGTAATTCATTAATTTTGGCAGAAATAAAAGCATGCTTCAGCAGAAATAAATGGGTTTTGTGACATACCTTTGTAGAACTTTCTTAAAACTTGAATCCAGCTTCAAATCTTCTCCGAATCTTGATGTAGACCACCCCAAAATCTTCCCTACTATTCTCTTAGTGCTCTAGATTGAGTTGTGGGACTCAAAATAAGCCTAAATTAAGGGAAGTTGGAGAATGCTCACAATGGAGAATGCTAATTTTCCATTATGTGTGTTTCTTTCTTTTTCAATTTGTGATAAATTTATTTCAAAAATCAATTTATTTAATAAAATTGAAAATATTATGAATTTTATAAAATTAATTTCATAAATTAATTTTCTTAATAAAATTAATAAATAATTATTTAAACAATTTAAATAATTCTAATTAGTTTAATATCAAATATTAAATTAATTTCACACAATTCCATCTTCAAATATTTAAATCATATTTAAATATTTATTTCTCCAATTTCATTTAATTCTAATTTGAACATTTCCATTTAACTTATCACCTACTATAGAGCTAATCCATTTACGAGCTGGTGGGGGGACCTCGCAGACCTACAGATCATGGGCTCTAACGATCCGAGATTAATCAGATCAACTCATTAGACCGAACTAACCCCCATTCGTTAACTAATGGGTGATTCCACTAAAGCCCATAGCTGAACTCCCCTCATTGTAGATATATTATGTCCACTCGATATAACCATGATGAGTAAGTTAACCCTTCACAGGTTGTTCGTAATAACGGCTGGGTCAAATCTTTGTTTTACCCCCGAAATTACCTCTTGTTTCTTAAGTTCCACTAATCCCTTAATGAACAATTGAGTTGTGATCCAATCAACAAATCAAATCCCTCTCGGGCCAACGAGAGGGTGAGGCTCCTTGTTTAAGACCGAGAATCAACACTTGAAGGGAAAAACCTTTGTACTAACCCTAATCGGATAGGTGTGAATTCCGTCTTGAACCCTATATCCTCAGCTATTCATCCGATCTTATCCCCAAAATGGGAGGCTTATTGAGCAGAGACGTTGCTCTACTCTCACCATTAGAGGATGCAACAACATTTGTCTCACTCTTCTGCTCCTTGGATTTCATCAAGGATTGGAATGTTTGTAGCTCATCGAGCAAAGTAGTCAGGTTGTAGTCAATCCTGTTTATAACAGCATTTCTACAGAATTGCAGGAAACATTCAGGTAAAGATTCCAGTATGAAGCTAACCTGACTGGCTTCATTGATGACAGAACCATTCATCTCCGCCACATTGAAGTGGACCATCATGTTGAGAACGTGTTCTCTAACAAATGCCAAATCTTGAATACGGGAATTGAAGATATTTTTTAGAGTGTGATGCCTGAGTTGTGCAGACGGTTGTTCGAACATCCCCCGTAGGGACTCCTGTTGGATTTATGCTCGATTAATATGATAGATTAGTCATTTCAAAGCTTAGCTTGAAAATGTATTCTTTGCATGCATAAGTTTGTAACGAAAGCACGACTCATTTGAGTAGCAAATCGGTAGAGTTATAGTTATCATCCAACTTCTAGAATCCTAGGGTCATCAGTAATGAAAGGTAATAAAACCTAAGGAATGATAAAACGTAGGTTAGATTGGGCCAATTTCATCTAGTTTCCTAATCAATTCATGAGCTCAATGAGATTAGTTAAGTAAATAGGCTTGCGTGACAATGCTTAGTTAATTTAGGAATCGATATCCATGTCGGTTTTCTATAGGGGGTCTGTTTAGCAATACTATGTAGTTAATTAGGCTAGATAATTAGATAACCCACGAACTCAATTCACATGATAAATCGATAAATTGATCCATAGACCCAACAATCTCTTAATCGACAAACGTAATCTCGTGTATCATCTTCCCTTGCTCAATATATTTTAATTTTCTGCACTTTAAATTTCTAGAATTTAGTTTTCCTGACAAATAAAATCAAAACTCCCTTTTTTACTGTTATCTAAAGGATAATTTAGTTTAGAAAGATTTTATTTTAGCCTTCATATAGTTGGACCTAGTCTTGCCACTTGTATTACTTAGTAGTTTAGGTAGTAATGAATCGGTAAATTATAAATATTATTTGATCAACGGAGAAGGATGTACAACACCCTTTCTTTGGACTATTAGACCTACATATTTTAAGCTTTAATGATACAAAATTAATTAACTAAACTCTTTAATTAATCAATCTTCATTCATTAACTATAGGGCATTTAATTATTGATCTGTAGTTGCACTCTTATGCACTGTTGGACAAGTTGCATCCATAGATATAACCATTACAAGCAAGTTGATCATTCACGAGTTGTTCCTAATTATACCTAGGTAAAAAGTCTATTTTGTCCACATTGGACATAAACCCTCATGAGTTTACTTTTGGTTTCAACCCAAAAGGTCTCATACAAGTGGAGTTAGTTGTGTCCTCATTTATATACCTATAATCATTCTCTTATCCAACCAATGTGAGACTTTACTTTGGTTGCATTGCCAAGATAAGTTTTTAAAGTATAGGAATATTTTTTAAACAAATTGTAAAGTTCAAGATATATTTTTTAATAATTTGGCATTAATTAAAACTACTAACAAAGTTCTATTTTGCTTTCTTGTCTTAGCAGGATTTGACAGTACTACAGTAACAATGACGTGGACTCTTTTGCTTCTTAACAATTAAAGCTCAAGTTGAATTGGATGAACAAGTTTAGTAATGGCCAAAGGATGTGCCGAGGAATTTCGTTTGCCTTCCAAATTATGCATTTAACACTGTTCAAAATCGGTAGACCAAATGAAGAACTACTCGATATGGAAGAGTGTTAGTGTAAATAATATTAGAAAAAGACCCAACTTGAAGTTGTTTTAACTCCACGTCTTAGTTTATGAATGATGATTTTTATTATTTATATTATATGAATGATTTTGCAATTAGGAAAATAAAGTGTTTCTATTACAAGGAAATGAGTTAATTCAAAAAAAAAAAAAAAAACTAATTTTTTATTTTCTTTAATTTGTTAATTTGTTATCAATTATTTTAAATAATTTGTAAGGTTAAAAAGTGACATTTTTTTGTCTTGTCTTTTTTTCTTTCTTTTTTACAAGGATTTTTCTTTTTTTTGTCTTATCTTAAATACAAACCTCTGGAACCAAAACCAACTTGCAAGAACTTGGCCCCATGATCAATAATCAAGTTTTGTCATATACCAGCCCATGCCACAAACTTTTGCCTAGCATTTTAAATTTATATCTTACAGGTGAAAAAACATTAAATTAATAAAATATAGGGCTAACGAGAAGATAAATGGATTTTAACTTTTCATTTGTAAAAATAGCAAATCATCATTTCATTCATAAAAATGGCAAAATAAATTAAAAATAAAAAATAAACGAATTTATAAAAGTTTAAACTACCACAACCATACAAATGAGATTGCAATTGACTTATTAAGAAATATTTGTAATTACATTGTAATTAAAACGTAATCTAGACACTATCAGTTGACTAGGCTCTAATCATTGCACCGATCTCTTCTCCAACAAAGTTATCGTCATTTTCCTCTCCAAAATCGGTTCCTCTGCCAACACTGGTGCGGTTGTGAATAGAATCATTGTCTCTAAATCTATCATCGCAACCATCATTTCCTCTACTCTACTCAATATTTCGAAAAATTCAGATGGAAAATTTTAGGGTTAAAGAAAAATTAATTACACTGTAATTCAAATGAGGGTTTTGTAGTCATCAAAGATCTTTTGAAAGTTTTTTGCCATACTTCCAATGAGATGTTTATGTGACCTACAAATACAGTGTAATTAGTTTCAAAACTACGCCCAACAAATATACTAAACATAAAAACAAATACACTGCAATTTAAAATCACTCAACCAAACCATCTACATGGCTTTTGAACTTACCCAAAATTCTATAACAATTCTTTTTCTTGGTTCTAGACCGAAATATTAGTTTAGAAAGTGAAGGTTGGACTAATAAAAACTTTATCTAAATAATTACATTCATGAAGAAAGAAATCGATTTAGATTATAGTGTGAAAATACCAATTAAAAATCGCCAATTGAAATTACTAACCAATTATGACGTGGTGTTGATGTAAATCGTGGAGATCGGATGAATAGAAGAGAAACAAACAATATTCGAGGATGGTACATCCTTCCTTGATCAAATCAGTCAAGGTGGGTATAAGACCCCCATAGCAAATAGGTTAATACCAACACCATCTATATGCTTGGCCTACTTTTTCTTAATAGCTCGATAGGAATCACTTTTGAAAGAAGAGATTTTGCGACTTGAACTATCGGTCGTGGTCGATTAAGCTGAGTCTTTCATCCTACTAAGTAGACCTGTCATCAATTCTTTTCCGCGATTTTAGTCAAATTAGGATTTCTATTGCCATCTCGATATATTGTTAACCGAAAAACAATACATTCAGAAGTCGAAAAAACCATAGATTGGATTAGATCGACAAGATGTTTAAAAGATGTGTTTGAAGCAACATAAACTTCAATAAATCGGAAGTCATGATAGAAGTTATTTTCATCTCACTTACCATTGAACAAAACTCTTAATTTTTATTGAAAAATGAAGAAAGCTAGGGCTACGTGTTGTATTGTATATTTTTATGTTTGAAATAAAAGGATAATAAATATAATGTTCAAAAGTATTTTAAAACTGTGAATCTTGATTAAATTTAATAGAACAATAAATATCAGTTGGGGATAATTAATATAGTATGATAATTTAAATTTCAAATGAAGATTTTAAAATTAGTTTTTGTAGAAGATTTGAAAATTCAAAATAAGTATTAAATTAAATTTGATACATAAATTCATAATAACTACTAAAATCGCGAGATTTAAGGATGATTATCCGCTTGAAATAATCAAGTTAGTTAGCATGGAAAGTCTGCTGGAATATATAGTTGAATTAATTATAGTCTTATATTACCAATGTTGAATTAATTACACTGTAATTAAAAGAGACGATAAGGGCATTTTAGGATTTCTAAAAGTTTGACTCACGTGATCTCCATGCGTTTTGCTGTATTCAGAACTACTCTGCCTTTTGTTATTTTCCAAAATGATAGTATAGTTACTACTATTTACCTGATTATTCCTAAAATATACTAATAGAAAAGGGTAGAAGTTGCCAGTTTTTTAACACAAATCACCCGCTATATAGCCTCGTTTGTTTATTGTTTTATTTTTTATTTCTAATTTTTTTAAAATTAAGTTTATTGACACTATTTCCATTCGTTAAGTTTTATGTTTGGTTATCTAATTTCATACTCATATTTAAAAGAAAAAAGACAATCAGCTAAATTTTGAAAATTAAAAAAGAGAAATAGTTTTCAAAAATTTATTTATGTTTTTAGAGTTTGATTAAATTATAGTTGATTTTTCTAAAACAATTAAACATAATTCTAGTATATAATATAAAATAAAATTGTTAACAAACACGTCTCAATACTCGTTGAAATCTGAGTTTTCAACTTATTCAAGGGCGTTTCTTCTTTATTTGAGGCTTTATCAAGAATTTCCTCGGTTCTTAACATTTCAATAATTACTTCAATTTTATATGTAAATAAAAAATTTTAAACTGCCACGCTCTAAATTTTATAGAAACATCGATAAAAATATTCATAAAATGTTGATGTCGTTTGGTATTTCTAAAAACTAATAAAAACAAAAAATCAAAAAATTATTTAAATAATTACATGAACATTATGTCCTTAAAAATTATCGTTTTAAATGGTAAACTGCTAAAATTATTTTAAAATATAGTAAAATGTCATTGTCAGCGATAGGCCGCAATAGATATTTATCATTGGACAATAGACCGCCATAAACATATTGTTCGCACAAGATTTCAAGAGAAATTTATTTCATGGAACAGAATTTTGTATTTGTATTAATTTTGTTGAAAGTGAGTACAATCTCTAATACATAATATTTTGATGCTTTCAAAATAAACTATAATCTTTAAGCTAGTTGATCTTCTTGGATGGTCGGCATTTGGGCGTGTTGATCTTCTTGGATGATCGGCTTTTGGGCTTGATGATCTTCTTCGATAATCAGTCTTTGGGCTTGTTGATCTTCTTGGACGATCGGCCTGATCTTCTTTGACGGTCGGCCTTTGGGCTTGATGATCTTCTTAGACGATCAGTCTTGGGGCTTGTGATCTTCTCGGACGATCGATCTTTGGGCTTGTTGATCTTTTTGAACGATTGATTTTTGGACTTGTTGATCTTCTTGGATGATCGGTCTTTAGGCTTGTGGATCTTCTTGGACGATCGACCTTTAGGCTTGTTGATCTTCTTCGATGATCGGTTTTTGGGCTTGTCGATCTTCTTGGATGATCGGCCTTTGGGCTTGTTGATCTTTTTGGACGATTAGTGTTTGCAAGAGGCTTCCGGAGAAACTTGTTCCGTGGAGTTGAGCTTGAGTTGGTGTTGGTGTTGATGTTGATTTGATGCTATGTAGTTTGATCTCTAGTACTTGATCCTCTATTTCTCTCTCGGTTGAATGCATACGCTTGATATATAGAAATGAAGGGCGTGAATGTTCTTGAGCTTGGAGTCTTGGAAGAATGCTTGTTTCTTGAAAGGACTTCAGTCTTCAAATGTGGTTAGAATGCTTGTATGTTCAAAGGACTTCAGTTTTCAGAATGCTTATATCCTCAAAGGACTTCGGTCTTCAAAATGCTTGTATCTCTAAAGAACTTTAGCTTTCAATCGTGGTCAGAATGCTTGTATCTTCAAAGGACTTCGGTCCTCTCCACAGGAATTCAGTATTCAAGCGTTGTCAGCTTCAAGAGTCAAGGAGTCTTCTGATTATAAAGAATTCCCTCTAAGCTCTCTAGAGCATAGAATTACTGAACTCTCCAAATGATGAGAGCTTTTCTATTTATAGAGTTCACAGGTGGGCTTGGGCTTACCTTCAATTCCTCCAACCTCCCCCAATGAAGAGATAAGGCCTCTATTTATAGAGGTTTCTCATGAACCTTACATGGGTTTGGGTCTAATTACTTTATTGAGCCAAAATTGGGTTTGGGCTAAAGTTGGGCTTGGTCCCATTTGTTGTCTAGCCGAAATATTGGGCTTGAGCTTAATCTTCAATTTAGCCCAAAATTTCATCATGGATTTGAATTGGGTTGGACCGGAGCGACTTTAATTACTTGGGCCAATCTAACTTATAATTTTTCCAATAGGCTCGGGCTTTCATTGATGATGTAACAACTCGTGATTTGCCGAAATTTTTCATTCAATACATATATTAGATACTGATAGATTTCTATTGTAGGCTATCGTGATCTATCTATAGTAGATAATAATATTTTCTATATTTATAAATAGTTTACTCAACTTTCTAAATTTGAAAACATCATATATCTTGTGGTTTTTTAAATAAAGTAAAATATTTATTATTTATATTATTTTTATATTAGTTACATTTTGTTATTTACGTTTTTTTTTATTTCATATCAACGTCGAATCCATTGAACAATAACGGAAATTTAATATCATGACAAAAACATTATTTCATTGAAATATGAGGAAGTAAAGCAAAATTTTGAATTAGCAAAAATTAAATAAAAGTAACTCGAAAAGAAAAATTGCAATATATATTGAAAAAGAGAACGTAAAGAAAGTATTTTAACTACAAAAATTTGCATGGCTCTAATAATTTTGAGATACTTTTGATAAACCAGTGGTCTCACTAAATAATTTCTATTGAAATATCTGTTTGGATTGACTTAAGAAAAAGAATATTTTTTCAAAAATTCATTTATATTTAAATATTTTTGATAAAAAAAGATTAAAATACACTTGAAAATCTATTTGGATTTATTATCAAACACTACAATTTTTCTGAAATGACTTGCTTTTTAAAATTAATGGTAACACTCAGTCCTACCACATAAATGAAACTTCCTCGTATCCTAATTACAAACTTCTCCTATTTCTCCACACTTTCTCTCGTGTTACGTCCTGGCGATCCATTGTTCGTCAAAAGAAGAATAGGCTTCCATCAAAGCTAACGGTGGTTTGCCGGTGATCGGCCACCTCCATAAACTAAGTGCAGCAGAGCGAACTCAGAAAACCTTGGCCAAAATAGCTGACGTCTACGAACCGATCTTTACCTTAAGATTAGGCATGAACATAGCCCTAATCGTAAGTAGTTAGGAAATAACAAGAGAGTGTTTTACCACAAACGACAAAATCATTGCTTACCGCCTAAAAGCTTTAGCCACAGAGCTGCTAGGCTACAACTATGCAGTAATGGGGGTTAGACTGTATGGCCCATACTGGTGCCATATCTGTAAAATAGCCACACTCGAACTCCTCACAAACCACCGCCTTGAGCAGTTCCAACACATGAGAATATTCGAGGTTCAAACTTCGAACAAGAAACAATATGAGTTATGTGGGGATAGTAGAAATAATAACAAGATAACAATATAGATGAAGACATGGTTTGAGGAGCTAACAACGAATGCGATAATGAAGATAGTGGTGGGAAAGAGATTTGGCTCGACTTTTGATGGCAGTGATCGGGAACAGTATGGAAAGGTGTTGAGAGATGTTATTTCTATGTTGGGGCATTTGTTCCTTTGAATTCGTTTCCGTTTATAAGTTGGTTCGATTTGAGAGGGTATAAGAAGGCCATGAAGAAGACGGCGAGGGTGTTGGATCGAGTGCTTGATAAATGGATCGAAGAGCATCGAGAAATAAAGAAGAAGAAGAATGACAACGAAAGAAAGGAGGAAGATTTCATAGATGTCGTGCTTTCTACTGTCGAACATCATGAAGAGTTCTCTGGTTTCGATGTTGATACAGTCACTAAAGCTACTTGTTTGGTAACTATATTTCTTATTATTTTCCTCTTGTTACATGAATAAGCTACTTAGGCTACACAACATGATTACTGTTTGGTTTTTAATTTTTGAAAATTGAACTTATAAATACTATTCATATATAATTGCAATTCAAAGAGGAAAAATATAGTTTCTAAAAGTTTTCTTTTGTTTTAAGAACTTGACGACTAAGAAGAAAAATAAAAATTAAGATTAATGAAATTTGGAGAAAAGAAGTACCAATCTTAAAAACGGAAACTCAAATCTAATATTTTTACTGTGTCTATGAATACATTTTTGTAGTTAATGTACATAGGTGGTAACAGGAGTTCATCCAAAAGAAATTATGGTTTTCTCACTATAACAAATTAGGGATATGATAGCTTTAGAGAGCTAGCACAAAAACGGAAACTTAAATATAATATCTTTAGGTTTGGATGAAGAATAAAACGTTGTTGTAGCCACAATCCATAGAAAAACAGATGTGTCATGGCTAATTGCTTCTGTTTGAGAAACGCCTACATCATTAAGCTGTACAAAAAACCTCAGTTGGCTTCAGTCATAATGCCACTGTTATTGTGGCTAACACTAGAGGTTCTATTACTAACAATAATCAAAAGTCTCAGAATACAGGTAATAACAGTTCTAGTGGAAGTGAGCGAGGTGATAGTAATAATAGAGGACGAGGCAGAGGCGAAAGCAACAAACCAACCTGTCAAGTATGTGGTCGACTTGGTCACACTGCATATTATTGCTATGGGTGTTACAATAGAGAGCTAGTACCACCAAACTTCTCTCAAAACAAGGGGGAAACTTCAATCCACAACAGAACAGGGGAGCTTCCAAAAATCAATTCGTCTTAGCAACCTCTCAAAGCTCTCATCCTTTCATGGCAAGCCCGGAGACACTCACTGATTCAAGTTGGTATGCAGATAGTGGAGCCTCGAGTCATGTGATAGCTGACTATAATAATCTTGGAAATGTTAAGGAATATGGAGGTAAGGAATCTTTGTTATTGCTAATGGTGATAGTCTTAACATATTCATGATGCATGTTTATCTGATAATAAATGTCAGTTGAAATTAAAAGATATGTTGTGCGTTCTTA
Organism: Benincasa hispida; assembly: GCF_009727055.1. Lineage (NCBI taxonomy): Eukaryota > Viridiplantae > Streptophyta > Magnoliopsida > Cucurbitales > Cucurbitaceae > Benincasa > Benincasa hispida. The sequence goes on from NC_052357.1 coordinate 58,211,074, forward strand.
ATATTGCCAAAAATCTAGTAAGTGTGTCTAAGCTTACTAAAGATAATAACACATTTATTGAGTTTCATGATGACTTTTGTCTTTTTAAGGACAATGATACAGGGCTAATCATTCTGAAGGGGCATCTTAGAAATGGTCTTTACCAACTAAAAGATGTAGAAGTTTGTTCGAGTGAAGGTTACTTGGAAGGGCTTGGTTAGAAGCAGTAAGTGCACAAAAATATGAATTTGTCTACCTTAGCTTTGTCTAGTCATGTCAGTCGTTTAAGAAAAAGTTGTCTAAAAACATGTGGCACAAATGTCTTGGTCATCCTTCCTTAGAACACTTGAGTTTGTTATAAAGAGATGTAATCTTCCCACTATCATTAATGAAAATGTTCAATTTTGCGATTATTGTTAATATGGCAAATCTCACTCTCTTGCCTTTCCAAACTCTAAGTCTCGAGCTGCTAAGTTATTTGATTTAGTCCACATTGATTTGTGGGGGCCTACACCAATATTGTCTTCTTAAGGTTCTAAATACTATGTTATATTTGTTGATGACTACAGTTGGTACACTTGGATCTACCCATTACGTTTGAAAAGTGACACTCTAGTTGCATATCAACACTTCACTGCTATGATTAAAAGACAGTTTGATAGTATTGTTAAAATGCTTCAATCTGACAATGGGGGTGAGTATGTTAAGGTTCATCAGTTTTGTGGACAACAAGGCACTGTTTCCAGATTCTTTTATCCTTATACATCTGCCTAAAATGGAAGGGCTGAAAAACGGCATGTGGATATTGCAGAAAAAGGTCTCACAATGCTTGCTCCAGCATCCATTCATCTTCATCGTTGGTGGGGTAAGCTTTCATGTATGCAACTTATCTCATAAATGGCTTGCCAACCACGGTACATCAAGGTAAGTCTCCCCTTGAGCTCCTACTAAATAAGAGGTTAGAATTTGAATCTCTAAAGGTGTTTGGATGTGCTTGCTTTCTCTGTCTGAAGCCATATAATACTCATAAATTTAACTATCACACAGAAAAATGTGTTTACCTTAGACCTAGTTTACATCATAAAGGGTATAAATATTTGAATTAGTCTGGACGAGCCTTTATTTCTAGACATGTTGTTTTTAATGAACTTGATTTTCCCTTTAAGTCTAGTTTTACAACAGTAAAGCATGTGCATGTATAACAATCAGCTCCTACTTCTTGGCTACCCCTGCTCCCTGTGGTGCAACCTTTAGTGTCCTTTTTGCCCTTCCCCAACTCTGTCCTTCCAGACCCTCATAATGCATTCCTCACCTATTCTCCTCCCATACCAGCCACAAATAATTCCTTTTCCACAAATACTCCAACCTTGTAATTTTTTTCCACCCATAGACACGATCCTCCTTCTCCTTTACCAACTCATATCTCCACCCCTCAGTCCACATTTGGTCTATGAACCACCGAATCTCCTTGTCCAACACCTTCTCCAACGACCATTACATTACTTTCAACATTAGTTGCTCAAATGCCTTCTCTTCCTCTTCCCACACATCTTATAATTACTCGTGGGAAAGCAGGAATTTTCAAACCAAGAATACTACTCACTAAGCTTTCAAGAGATTGGTCAATCACATAACCAACTCGTGTTGTTAATGCACTCAAAACACCACAGTGGAAAATGCAATGGATGTGAATACTTTGCCCTGATGAAGAATGATACCTGACGCCTTGTCCCTTTTTCATCTTCTCTTAATGTTGTCGGCACCAAGTGGGTATTTAAGATTAAAAGGCATCTTTATGGTACTGTCCAACGTTACAAAGCACACCTGGTTGTAAAGGGCTTTCACCAAACCCCAAGAGTTGACTTTTTCGAAACATTCAGCCTTGTGGTTAAGGCATCAACTGTACGGGTTATTATTACTCTTGCGATAGCTCAAGAATGAAAGTTGAGGCAACTCAATTTCAATAATGCATTTCTCAATGGCACACTTCAAGAAGATATTTATATGAGTCAGCCACCAGGTTATGTCGATCCTCATCATCCCAATCATGTATGTAAGCTAGATAAGGCCATCTACGGGCTGAAACAAGCGCCAATGGCATGAAATACCACTCTTAAAGAAGAACTACTATCAGGGGATTTTGCAATGCTAGATCTAACACTTCTCTGTTTGTTCTTTGGAATGGTTCCAATATTGTGCTTCTTCAAGTATATATTGACGATGTTATCTTAACTGGTAATGATGCCTCTACGATGAACAACTTGGTCAAGATGTTGGACAATTGTTTTGCTTTAAAAGATCTTGTCCCTTTCCATTATTTCCTAGGCGTGCAGATTCACTATATGGACAATGGTGTTCTCCTTAGCCAAGAAAAATATGTTGTTGATCTTCTCACCAAGTTTGATCTTCTTGATATGAAGCTTGCTCCCTCACCTAGTGTCATGAATCGGCAACTGTCTATCAATGATGGCACTCCTCTTGCAGATTTGTTTGTGTATAGAAGTACGATTGGTGTCCTTCAATATCTAACGAACACAAGGCCTGACATCACGTATATAGTCAATCATCTTAGTCAGTTCCTCAAATATCCAACTGATACTCACTGACAAGCTGTAAAATGACTCCTTCGATATATCAGTGGCACAAAGCATTACGGTCTACAAATTTAGTCAAGCTCAGATCTTCCAATCTCAACATTGTCTGATGCTGGCTGGGTTGCGAATATTGATGACCGGAAGTCCGTAGCCGCATATTGTTTCTTTCTTGGTAGTAGTCTTGTGTCTTGGTCCTCCAAAAAATAATTTGTCGTCGCCCGATCGAGTACTGAATCTAAATAGGGCCCTCGCCCATGCCTCAACTGAAATAATTTGGCTTCAACAATTGCTTGGAGAGATCAGTCACTAGAAGAAATTCGGGTTTTAATGTCGGTTGGCAACCTACATTAAAGATAGTGTTATTAAAGTCCTTTAATGTCGGTTTTAAACCGACATTAAAGGGCTTCAATAACACCAATAACACAGACTTCAATGTAGGTTGCAACCGACATTGAAGACCTTTAATTGACATTGAAGACCTCTCTGGTTTCCCTCCCTCTCTTGATTTTTCCTCTTTACCTCCAACAATCATTTTAGTTCCTAATTTCTCTCCAATTTTTATTCTCTTTTTCTAAAATTATCCACTAATTTTTCTCATCTATTTTTATTTATCTTCTTTCTCATTTCTTTAGGTTGCTTTCAAATATAAAAACATGAGTATTCATCACTCATGATATTTTATTATATCTGAAAATATTTTCAATAATTCTGTAATTTAAAAAAATTATCCTATTTTTTTCTAAATTTATCATATGTTTTTTCTCAATATTCAAACTTCATATAAACTTTTCTTACATTGTGTTTGTCTTATTCATTAATAAAAGAAGAAAATCTATGGGGTAAGTTTCCTATTGCTATCATTAAATATGTTTTTAAAGTTGTATAAATATCTTGTCCACATTTGTTCTTCAAAGTAATTCGTTATCAAAATTTTCATTTTTGTAAGCATGTTTACTTTATTGATATTGTACTCATATTGTTAGTTTTGCATTAATAATAAGAATAATAATCTTTTATGTGTTACGGAAATTTTATATTCATAATAATTGCATGCATTTGAAATATTTGTGAATGGAATTTGTTGAATAATGTTTTTAAATGTCATTTTCGCGAATTTTTGTTCTTATACTTTATTGATAAGATCCATCATTTTTTTACTTACCTACTTTGATACTATGTGTCTCGTACGTGTTATGTAAAATTTGAAAAGATAACTTAGTTATAAAATTTCGTGATAATTCTTTCTTATCTAATTTTTTTTATAGGATGATTTAATTAGCTACATGATTCTAAACTTTAAATTTAAACCAAATTATTTTTTTATTTTTCTATTTATTTTAGATTCGATGATTTGATTAGTCTATTAATTTCATACTTTAATTTGAATTGAAGTATTTTTTTAAAATTTTGTGATAGTCTTATCTATATTAATTTTTGATTTGGATGGTATGATTATACTTTTATTTTCACGCTTTAATTTAAAATAAAATATTGTTTTGTTCTATTTTCGTATAAAATTTCATACTATTTTCTTTCTTAGCTGAAAAAAAAAAGAAGATGATGCGAGTATTCTCCTCATTTTTATTTTAAACAAAAATATTCTTTTTTATGTAGACTGAAGCTCTAAAAGCTTAATAATCTTGTTTTGTAAGATCTTTTTTTTTTTTTTTAATTTTAAAATTTATTTCAAAATTTTATAAATTAATTGTGTATCTACAACAAATTTTAAAAATATAAAAAGAGTACAAAAGTATGAAAAAAATAGTAATATATATATATATATATATATATATATATATATATATATATATAATATATAATATATATTATTAGCCCCTATACTCTCTCGTGTGCATTTATAAAAATTAAAATATGAAAAAAATTTACAAAAGTAGTCACTCTCTTCTTCATAACTTTACCAACCTCTGAATAACATGAACATCAAGAAATTTCTTGAACTTAAAAAGAAAAGTCTTCTTCTCCTTCCGCTTCAAATATGTAAGAATTGGTAGATGAATGTACGTATATAAAGAAAAAAAGAAAAGAAAAGAAAAAATTATCAACAAAAATTTTCTATCAAGACCTAAATACTAGTTATAATTTTTTGCAATTTCTTTAGAAAAAAAATGATTTCATAGTTTTTCATAACATCTCATTAAAATAGGGTTTAAAACTCCTCCTTTTGCTCCCAAATTTCAACCAATTTTGTTACCGAGACCTAAAACCTAGTTATAATATTATTCAATTTCTTTAGAAAAAAAAATGATTTCTTTATTTTTCATATCATCTCACTAAAATATGGGTTAAAACTCATTTTGCTCTCGAATTTTTGAAAATAATCCATTTTTGACATTTTATATAGCCTCAAACATGTATTAGAGAGTCACATAGGTGGGATGAGCGAAGATTACTATTTGAGCTATATTAATGGTCAAAATATTAGAATTGACTAAAATATATAGTCATTTTTCAAAGTATTAGACTAAAATATACATATGTTTTCAAACTATATGAATCGACATACTTTCTTTTAAATTGTTTTAAAATTAATAACATGTTTGAAAGTAATTTTAGAAAAATGATAACAGAAAAAAATATACAAAGAGGTAGTGATAAGAAAATTTATGTAGTACACTTTGTGTATTAATTATTTTATACAATGTGATAATTAAAAAACGAAAAATGGAGACAAAAAGTTGATGGTAAATGACAAGTGAAAATATAGAAAAGAAAAATTAATTCATATTAAATATCATTATAACTTACCATTTACGACTAGAGTTTAATACGTAAATAAATTAAAATAAACCATCATATTAATTGTGGAGAGATAAACTAAAATAGGGGTAACTAAAAAATTTCAAAATATTTGGATATTTGTGAAAGTATAATTTTAAAACTTTATGTAAAGTTTTTGGTCCAGAATTTGAACTATATGATGAGCCCAACATTCTCTTGTATCTCCTATGTAACCTGACAACGTTATCCTTGCTTGTCTTGAATGCTTTCTAGGAGGCCACAGTCAGAATTTGAGGAAGAAGATGAATAGGGACAAATTCTCAGCTGATTCTCTCTTATTGAAAGAAGAGCATAATAAGCCTAAATTTATACAGATTTTCCAAATTAGGGTTACATGAATAATTGAATAATAAAATGAATATGGAAGAATAAAAAAATAGTTATACTTGACAGATGGCTCAATCATAAAGGGAAGGAATAAAGTATGTTGAAATCAAATCCTAACAAAATTGTTTGAGCATTTATCAATCCATCGTGGCTCTCCTGTGTGATGTGGCGGTCTCCAGCTGATGTGCCTTCTTTGACCCATCCTTGGTGGCAACTTCTCTAACATCTCCCCTCAAACTTCTGAGGAGTTCAACAACTCCAAGTTTGGATCGCAAGCAGAAAAATTGAGAGTTTGTTAAAGGCTTCATGAGACAATCAGCCAACTGGTTAGAGGATGGTATGTACCAAATTTCAAGTTTGCCTTTGAGAACTAAATCTCGCACAAAATGCGCATCTATTTTAATGTGTTTGTTCCTAGCATGAAAGACATGATTATTTGCTAATGCCCTTGCACTAACGTTGTCACACAAGATGATAGGTTTGTGAGGATGGGAAAGCTAAAATTCAATGAGAAGTGGCTGAAGCCAAATGATCTCTGAGGTTGTGTGTGCAAGAGCACGATACTCTGACTCTGTGCTGGACCTTGCTACTGCTATTTGTTTATTTGAAGATCAAGACACAGTAGGCAGCCACTGATTTTCTATCGTCTATATTTGATGCCCATATAACATCTGAGAAGGCTGATAGTTCAAGAGATGGACTCGGTTGAAATAATAATCCATAGTGCTTTGTGCCACTGAAATATCGAAGGACCTGTTTCGTTGTTTGCTAGTGAACATCTGTGGGAGCATTGAGAAACTGACTTAGGTGATTTACAATGTAAGTAATGTCTGGTCGTGTGTGAGTTAAGTATTGAAGGGCCTCGATCGTGCTTCCATACAGGTATGGATCGGTAAGAGGGACTCCATCATTCACTGAAAGGTGTTTGCCCAATGAGCATGGTGAGGCTGCTTGTTTTAGATCAGTAAAATCTATCCTTTGAAGTAGATCATCCACATGCTTAGAATGATTTAATATGAACCCATATTCCAAATAATGGACTTGGATACCCATGAAATAACTGAGTTTTCCTAGATCCTTGAGTGTAAACATTTTGTCCAATGTGGTTACCAACTAAGAGATTAGACAACAATTATTACCAGTGAAAACTACATCATCCACATAAACTAGGAAAAGAATAACCGAGCCATTTATATTGAGTATGAACAGAGATGTATCAACCTTCGAATGTGTGAACCCCCAGCTAGTAAGAGTATTACTGAACATGTCATTCTAGGCCCGAGGGGCCTGCTTCAGTCCATATATAGCTTTAACCAATTTACAGACATAGTCAGGGAAATTAGAGTGAATGTACCCGAGTGGTTGATGCATATAGACATCCTCTATAAGTATTCCATTGAGAAACGCATTGTTCAAGTCGAGCTGACGAAGGATCCATCCTTTTGAAACAACAATGCTCAGTACAAATGTTATATTTGAGGCTTTGACCACTGGGCTGAAGGTTTCAAAGAAGTCAATCCCTTGGAACCTTTGGCAACTAAACGAGCCTTATACCTCTGTATCGAGCCATCTGGATTCTTTTTTAGTCAAAAACTCTATTTGTTACCCAACACATTAAATGATGGTGATGGAGGGACCAGGTGCCAATATTGATTATGTATAAGAGCTTGGTATTCAGTGTCCATTGCAGCTTTCCACTAAGGGTTGGTTCTGTCAAAGACCAATCACATTTTATAGTTTTTAACCAAGTTTTTGGTTTGAAGATACCAGCTTTGCCGCTTGTAATCATGGGATGTGAAGGTTGTAGAGGATGTGGAAGGACAAGTATAGGTGAAGGTGATGGAGTATTAGGGGATGAAGATTCATTAACAGGTTGAGAAGAGGGAGAAGGGAAGGGGGGATTATGAGACTGACTGCTTGGTAGGGTATTTTCTATATGAGGACTTTGTACTGAGTTGGGCATAATGAGGCTCGGTAGGTGGGGCTGAGATGGTGTAGAGTTTGCAACAGCTGAGATAGGTACAGAGAGAGATGATTGACTGTGAGTTTGTTGATGTTGATCTGTGGGTCTGAAGCATTGAATTGGATCCAAATAGTTAGGCTGGCTTGAAAGATTATGCAACAATGGGGTGAGGTTGAGTGAAAGGATATTTGGACCATTGGACATTCTCGATTTGAAGGTAGATAAGTTCGAGTCCTGAAAGCCAAAAACGAATGAAAAATCAAATTCATTAAAAACAACACTTCTAAAAATATAGATTTTACCATTCTTGTTTATGTATTGATGCCCCTTGTGAACAATGCTTGGCCCTAAGTATACACACTTGTCAGAGTAGAATTGAAACTTGTTGGTTTGATATGGTCTAGGCATGGAAAACAGGCACAATCGAAGAACTTTAACTTTGTAACATCCAAGAGTTTCCCATACATCAGCTGAAGAGGAGACTGATTCTTTAGAACTGGAGAAGGAAGACCATTTATTAGGAAGCTGGCATTATGGAAGACATCCTACCAAAACTTTAGAGGCATTGATGCCTGTGCTAACAGCGTGAGTTTTATGTCCACGAAGTGTCTATGTTTTCTCTCAGCTCGTCCATTTTGTGCAGATGTACAAAGACAAGAAAAACGTGATGCAATGCCCAAGGAGCTACATAGCTGATGTAACTTAATATTTTCTCCTCCATTATCTGATTGTAGTACTTTGATCCCTGTGTTAAATTGCGTGTTAATTACTTGAAGAATGTGTTTAAAGGTCTGTATTGTATCATACTTTTGTTTGAGTGGATATAACTAGAGATATTTGTTGTAATCATCAATAAACCAAATGTAATATCTATATCCTTCAGTAGAATTTGTCAACCCCGTACTCTATTTTTCCTACAAAAAATGAGTAACAAGAAGTAAAATTATGAAAGGAGGTAAAGAAAGTAGGAAGATGGAGGAAGAAAATTCTAAGTGTTAGAAATACTTAGATGTGTGAGTTTTAGATAATATAACAAGTGGAAATTAGGCTAAGTGTTGAAGGCAGGGATAAACTATGCGTTGGTACCAAGGGTGAAAGCATGAGTGAAAGCTATGATGTGATGGTAAGTAGCCGAAAGCATGCGGCCGAAGGAAATGCGTTGGTAGTTGTGGTGATGCGAGGGTATGCGGTGCAAGGGCATGCGGTGAGGCGAGGGCATGCGATGACGCGGTGCGAGGCATGCGTCGATGGTGGTATGCGGCGAGGGAGGCATGCGACATTGAATGTGGCATTTCTATGCGATGATATGCCGCGATGGATGCGGTGGACACGATGGATGTGACAGTGCTACACTATGCGTTGGTGATGTGCTATGCATTGATGACTAGTATTCTAGATGGGGGCTCACTAAGTTGTAATATTCATGTATGAACAATGCTGCGAAACCCTGTAATGTAAATATGTACAGTTCTGAGTTAATATGTTCGTATATTGATGATATGTACGTATTCAGGGTTTGAGCAAACTTTAACAGGTTAGATAGGCAATAAGTGCCAACAAAAAGGGTTGGTAACTGTTACAGTCACTATTCCATCCAGGTTAAGAGGGTAATCTGGAGCGGGGTGTGACAAGTTGGTATCAGAGCAAAAGATTTTGGGAATAAAGGGTAAAAGTTTATATAAATAAGTGTGAGTTCTGAGTCCTTAGCATGTGTACTACCTAAGTAAAAGGAAGATGTCAAGTAAAAGTGGCAAGCAGAGCAGGTAGACAAACAACGGGAACCCTGACCCTACCTTTAGAAGCTCTGAGATTTGAAAGAGCGGAGATTCTAGTAAGTGAGAGATAAAGTTTTCGTGGCTCATTAAGAAAGACTTCGACAAGGGAAGTCGGGAGTCACGCAGGTAAACATAGACTTTTCACTAGAGATAGAATGTTTAACAAATTTGCTCAGAGGTTGGTGGCAAACGTGAAATCTATTATAGTGAATTTAGAGAAAAGATGAGCAAGAGTGAGCTCGAAATGTACCAGTGATACGTTGAGTATTAAAATAAGGAACAATATGGCCAGCATAAGGTAAAAAGGAAAAGGTCCAGATCTGCTGATGTTCTGAGTAAAAGCTCGAAGTTTGAATTGTGGCTGAGCTAAAGACTTGTATAGTTATGAAAACCTTATGTATGTAGTATGGTAAGACATAGTCGGGAAATGTTATAATAGAATGAATGTCTTCTCCCAAGTATGGATAGACAGGACATCTTAAGAAGAGTGCCCGCAGTTAGGAAGTCTAGCTAACACAAATAATGATTTCGCAGCTAGCAAGTAATTCAAAGGTATGATAACTGAAAAAGAATGTACCAGTGATATTACTAGGAAAGGGAAAAGACCACCCTAGTAATAAGTAAATGCTATGACTCAGTGAAGAATGGAAGAGTCATCAAATGCAGTAAGAAATACAGTGCATTACTATGTATGACCAAGTTATTCATACATACTAGTATTAATTAGTATGAACAAAGATAATGTTAGAGTAGCATAGCGAAAGCGTAGTAAAAAGAAAAAGAAGAAGAAGGTTGTAAAGTTTTACAACCAAAGGATGTTGTAAACCCTAGTTAAAAGTAAATTCAAACAAGTTTCAAAAGTGTTAGAAATACTTAGATGTGTGAGATTTAGATAATATAACAAGTGGAAATTAGGCTAAGTGTTGAAGGCAAGGATAAGCTATGCGTTGGTACCAAGGGTGAATGCATGAGTGAAAGCTATGATGCGATGGTAAACAGCTGAAGGCATACGGCCGAAGGAAATGCGTTGGTAGTTTGTGGTGATGCGTGGGCATGAGGTGCAAGGGCATGCGGTGAGGCGAGGGCATGCGATGACGTGGTGCGAGGCATGCATCTATGTTGGTATGCGGCATTGGACGCGACAGTGCTATGCGATGATATGTCGTGATGGATGCGATGGATGTGATGGACGCGGCAATGCTACACTAAGCGTTGGTAAGGTACTATGCGTTGGTGATGTGCTATGCGTTGGTGATGGCACTATGCGGTAATGCTATACGTTGGTGCTATGCAGCAGTGGTACTAGACGATGAGTTAGACGATCGAGTATGTGATGCATGCTAAAACTATGCTATGAAACGAGGAAGGCTTAACGCATGGTTAATATGATAAGACAACTATACGTGGGCTGGGACATGCGTTGGCTTAGAAGTATGCGACCAAAGGAGGGACGCAAAAGCCTCTAAGTGAGCTATGCGATGCGTTGAAAAGGAGGTATGTGGCTATGCGATTGCAAGCGTTGGCTTGGGAGCTGACCCTTGCGTTGATAGCCAAGAGGGAAAGATCATCTTGGAGATTGATCAGCTAAGCCAGCTATCATACTCAGGTTTGACATTATCCTCTATGGATGAGGTGGCAACCTGATATTAAAAGAAGAGCATGCAGTTGTTAGTTTAAAAAGAGAGAAGCTTGACTTCAAGCAGAGGTTTAGAGAAATTCGCTCGAGCAAATGAAGTAATTCCAGAGCCATTCAAACCCTGAGTGTGTCTAGTTGCTGAGGTTGATATGCTGGAGGGAGATTCTAGCGTAATTGAGCTGGAGTATGAAGAATCCGGCTAGAGGTCGAATTCTCGAGTAAATTAAGCCAGTCTTGATAATTTGAGGATTTCGGCATAACCATGAGCAATTCTGAGCTGAAATTTTTAAGCTAAGCTTGCTAAGACAATTTAGAGAATGTTTGTAGAAGGAAATTTATAGAGAAAAGGCCTGAAAATTTTGTTATTAAAGTTGAAGTTAAATCTTGAATCTTGAGCAAGTAGGCAGCTGCTTGGGTTGAACAAGCAAGCAGCTTTAAGGGCTTGACAATGATGTCCAGCCCATGCGTTGGAGGTTGAATTAGCGCAAGGATGCACTGAAAAGCATGAGAATATGCAATGCATATTGAAGCCGTAAGCGCAAGGTTGCGTTGGATGATGGATGCAACCGGATGAACGCATGGGGCATGCGTTGATGTGCCACAAGATGGGCGCATAAGTTGGACGATGGGCGCAATCGGGCGAACGCATGGGGCATGCGTTGATGTGCCACAAGACGGGTGCATAAGCTAGACAATGGGCGCAACCGGGCGAACGCATGAGGCATGCGTTAATGTGCCACAAGACGGGCGCATAAGCTGGACGATGGGTGCAACTGGGCGAACGCATGAGGCATGCGTTGATATGCCACAAGACGGACGCATGAGCTAAACGTTGGGCGCAAAGATTGCTATGCGATAGGCCATGCGATGGGCAATAGGCATGAGCTGAAGGCTTGGACGCATAGAAGGCTTGAACGCCTAACACAAGGCATGGATGCATGGTAATGAATTTGCTGCCTAGTCAAGTTAAGGCCTAAGAATTTGGCTAAGTGTTGAATGCACAGTAAGCATATACATGAAGAGGATTGCCAAAGACTGTGTGTGACTCTAAATTCTTTAAATGTTTTAAGTAAATTTCTAATGCTTATGAATGTTTAGCAATGTATGTTTATTAAAAGCTATTTATGACAACTATTCTCAAATAGTTATCAAACAACACATTACACATTAATGTTATACTCATGTTATGCTTTTCAATGACCATGAGGATGAGTTAGTATAGAATGTTTTTGGGCAACTAAGTCATTAAGAGATAAGAATATGGAAGTTGAGTATGAGTAGCTCAGTACTGAAGTACACGGAGAAGGTACTGAATCTTTGTCTTAGAATGTGAATAGCTCGATATTGAAGTACACGGAGAAGGTATCTGAGCAGTAGTACCTAAGGTATGACAATACTTAAACAAGAATCACATGAATGTAAGAAATGTTATTATTGGTAGTGTCAAGATCATTCCACATTAGCTATGGATTGACGTTGAGAAATTGAGTAAATGTTCTCTTTCAACTAAGGATACAAGTTATGATTGTAGGAAGTGAACAAAAAGGGTTCCTTCCCAGTTAAGTAGTAATGTGGTAAAGAATGATAAGGAGTGAGCGAAAGGGCCACTCTAGACAAATAGACTAAGGCATAGTCTAGCAAAGTAAGAAAAGTGCAATGAGATGTTGATGATGATATGAATAATAGTTGTCGAGTTTATGTTTTCAGTGAAAGCTTTCAATTTTAATATGAAATTTATGTATGATCGATATGCTTTAAATGTTAGTCACTCACTGGGCTTCTAGCTCATGTTTTCAAATGTTCTCCTTTCAAGTAGCGGCCAGTTCCCAAAAGAGTTCGCTGCTGCTGCTCTGCTACTCAAAGAAACGGGTTGAAGGAAGCGTAATTGAAGACCTGTATTAGTTAGTACACATGTGTCCGTCTAGTGACTAGTATTCTAGATGGGGGCTCACTAAGTTGTAATATTCATGTATGAACAATGCTGCGAAACCTTGTAATGTAAATGTTTTAAGTTCTGAGTTAATATGTTTGTATATTGATGATATGAACATATTCAGGGTTTGAGAAAAATTTAATAGGTTAGATAGGCAGTAAGTGCTAGCAAAAAGGGTTGGTAACTACTAAAGTCACCATTCCATCCAAGCTAAGAGGGTAATCTAGAGCGAGGTATGACAGAATTTACCTCATACATCCGAATGTATTAAATAAAATTTATGCTTGGCATGAGACATAGAGTTAGGGAAAGGTAGGGAATGTGCTTTTCCAAGACAGCAGGGTTCACAAAATTTAACATCATTATTTAACTTAGTAAGCAGATTACAGATTTTGAAGAAAGATTCCAAAACTCTAGACGAAGGGTGACCCAATCTCCTATGCCACAATCCTTTAAATTATACCAAATTTACTCCAATATTCGACAGAGTAAAGGCAGTAGATTCATTATTTTTGTCCATCGCACTAGGAGAACAGACATCTTTTCTAATATTCACATCAACCGAGATCACATCTGCTTCATCCAACTGATATAGGCCATCCTTAAGAATTTCTTTCACTAGTGTTTGCCCTGAACATTTGTCCTTAACAACATAAGAATCATTATAAAACTCAACAGAGATATCATTATCTTGTACTAGTTTTGACACACTGACAAGATTGCAATATTGGGAACACACAAAACATTTTTTGGATTCAGATTACAGTTAGGGGCATATGAACAGCCATTGCCAACAAAGGATATGTTTAACTGTTGTCTATTACTACCATGATGAGATCATTACCTGTATACTAAGAAAGAATTGGCTATGTTGGTAGGATCAACAATGACATGATTTACTACTCCACTGTCTATACCAACTGAAATCTCCTACAGATTTGTTTTGAAGAAATGGATTAAGGTTTTGAGGGGTTACAAATGCAGACGTATTGGACCCTGAGTTTCCTTGGTTGTGATTGTTTCCTTTGCCATTATTTTGATTTGGAACGAATTCTCTGTTGTACCTCTGATAAAAAACATCTGCAGCGTGTCCATAACTGGAGCAAACTTGGCAGGTAGGCCTATTCCCCCTACCTCGACCTCTTCCTCTGTTCACACCTCCATTGAAGTTGCCATTGCCCCTAGACTCATTGAACTATTGTCGATTTCCTCCCTGAGTGTTTCCTTGTCCAGATGAATTAGGTGCAGTTGTGTTCTGATGGAATGCTACATTTGTTGAGGCATTGTGTGAAAATGCTGCAATTGCTTTTGAGGTATTTTGATGTTCCAAACATTTTTCGAAGGAGAGTAACGCAGATTGCATGTCGAGCCACGATATTTCTGGTTTGCTTTAGACGACTACTACAATTGGGTTGTATTCCTCATTCAATCCAAGGAGGACTTGAGATACGAGATTGCGAATAGAGACCGGACTACCCGCTTAGCCTAAATTATCAGAATGGAGCTTCATAAGTTTCAAGTATTCAGACATTGATGTGTTACCTTTACGGGTTTGTTGAAAGACTTGATGCAAATAGTCTTCTTCTGCTCTTGACTAAACTGTAAATAAAGAGTGAATAGCATCCCACAGACTCTTAGTATTTTCATGTCCCATCAGTTGCACAGCAACATCGGGAGTCATTGAGTTGTATAGTCATCCCAACAAGAGCTGGTCAGCAGTAACCCACACTTCATATAGTGGGTTGAGAGTCCTTTCAATGATTATGCTCAATGCTCCTCCTGGTGCTTGAGAGTCAAAATCACCAGGTTCAGTACTGGATACTACAGAGACAGTGAACATTGGAGGACAAACCTTAGTTCCAGACAGATGCCCTTTGAGTTTGTATCCTCTTAAGATTGGAAAAGCTAATGTCTTCCATAACATGAAATTGCATCTGTCCAATTTGGTGGTGGTTATCTGGTTGAGCAGTTGATTCAGTGGAGGCATGCTGAACTTTGTCGATTCAGCGGCAGGGAATCCTGTAGCGGTAGCATTTGCCATATCGAGCTTTGATACCAAGTTAGAATTTGAGGAAGAAAATGAATAGGGACAAAGTCTTAGTTGATTTTCTCTTATTTAAAGAAGATCATAATAAGCCCAAACTTATACAGATTTTCCAAATTAGGGCTACATGAATAATTGAATAATAAAATGAATATGGAAGAATAAAAAAAAATAGTTATACTTGAGATATGGCCCAATCCTAAATGGAAGGAATAAAGTTTATTGAAATCAAGTCCAAACAGAATTGTCTAAGCATTTATTAATCCATCGTGGCTCTCCTGTATGATGTGGTGGTCTCCAACTAATGTGTCTTCTTTGACCCATCCTTGGTGGCAACATCTCTAATACTCACCAAATTTAGAATTGTTTCAAGCTAAACAAGCTTAACTATAATGTTCATATGATTGGACAATCAGAAAGAAAGGTGCAACTTGTTGGTTAGGTAGTAATTTTCTATTCCTTTAAATCTTTTTTAATCATACTTTCACGTCTTCAAGACTCCCCTCATTTGGAAGAAATCTCCGTTCATTCATGTCCTTCTCCTAAATTTGGGGCACTACATAATCTATTTTGCTAATTATTTTAAAATCTATTTTGATTTTATCTCAATCTTATTTCTCACTGAAAATAGAGGTGTTTGAAAATGATGACTAAGTGATTTTAAAAGATCTCAAATCAATTCGAAAAAGGGTGTGCTTGAGAGTGATAATTGGAATAGTGATTTTAGAAAAAGAGATTTATATACATTGATTTTTAAACCATCAAATTTATGTTTGGTTCTAAACTTAATTTTCAAATACATAAAAGTGATATTGAATCATTATGTTTGGTTCTAAAAAGTGATTTTAGAATTACCAAAATACTAAGGGTATTTTATATTTCGACGTTTGTTTTAAAATCTAAGAATTATTCTCATGGGGCCTCACTTTTATCTTTCGAGTTTAATTTTTTTGAATCAATTTAGTCTTTAAAATTTAAAATGTTAGATTTGTAGGTATGAATTTGGAGTTTTGTTGTCTTTTAGTTTCTAAATTTCAAAATTTACACTCACCCTATGATTTTTACTAAATTTCTACGTTCAACTCTTAATATCAACATAAACTAAATTATTGGATAATTATTTTAAATATAAAATTATTAAAATTATTTACCAATACATCAAAATATCACTGTTTATTAATAATAGATTGCGATAGACTATTTTAAATATCTACTACCTATACTGATAGATGCCCATAGACCACGGTAGTTTTCAAACACAAAATAGATACAAACTTTCTTCGAGATAACGTTTTTACCATTGCTGGACCAGGTTTTCGAGATGAATTATTGCATTTTGTCCAATTAAAAGGGCCATAGAAAAGAAAAAAAAATCCGTTTAATATGCATTAAAAACTCCATTTAATTTTAATTTTATTTTGGAGACCATAATAAAGCCATGTGGCCTATTATATAAACAAACCCTTTGCAATGCTTAATTCTCCAAACACTGAAAATTAAAATTATTTAGAGAAGAAGAAATGGAAGAGCCTCACGTCCTCACCGTAATAATCTTCGCCGGCCTTTTGTTCTTTTTCTATGTTATTTTCACTATGTGCCGGAGATACGTCGTCCCTCATCGGAAGAGACTCCCACCGGAAGCCGGTGGCGCTTGGCCGGTGATCGGCCACCTCCATCTACTAAATGCAAGTGAGCCAATCCACATAACGTTGGCTAAAATGGCGGATGCATATGGACCAATATTCACGTTTAGGTTCGGTATGAAAAAAACATTGATTGTGAGCAATTGGGAAATAGCAAAAGAGTTATTCACTACCAACGATAGAATATTTGCATCTCGTCCAAAGCTACTTGCATCAAAGCTTCTTGCCTATGACTATGCCATGATAGGGTTTAGCCTATACAATCCACATTGGCGCTATGTCCGCAAAATAGCGACGCTTGGACTCCTCACCAACCACCGCGTCGAGCAACTCGAACACATTAGAGCAGTAGAGGTTCAAACATGGATGAAGGAACTCCATGAGCTATATTGGCTCAAAAACAATAAGAAAAGTGAGAAAGTTGTGGTGGATATGAAGAAGTGGTTTCAAGACATAACCCTCAACACCATATTCAAGATGGTGATCGGAAAGCGATTTACAACGGCCTTCGATGACGACGAAGCCAGCAAAAAATGTCGAAAAGCATTGAGAGATTTTTCTGAATTATTCGGAAAATTCATTCCTTCTGATTGGTTTCCGTTTGTGAGTTGGTTGGATTTTGGAGGACATGGGGAAGAAATGATGAAAACTGCACAAATATTAGATGAAACGTTTCACAATTTCCTCCAACAACATCGAAAAAAGAGAGATTATAGTAAAGGGAATATGGATCAAGAACAAGACTTCATGGATTTAATGATTTCTACCGTTGAAGATGATGAGGGAGAACCTTTAAGCTACGATGTTGATACAATCATCAAAGCAATATGCGTGGTAAAGTATATATTTGAATACTCTTATCTTAATTAGAAATCTCCGTAGATAGAAAAAAATAATAAATTATTTATAATAATAGAAAAAAAAAATATTGATAGACACTGATATTAATAGATTTCTATTAACCTTTATTAATGATAAACTTGTATGAGTTTCTATAACTAATAGTATCGATGATAGACTTCTATCAGCCTCTATCAATTATAATTTCTATAAATTTCTATCACTGATAGATATTGATAGACTTCTATTAATGATAGACTTGTATCAGTTTCTATCATTATCATAATATATTATATTATATATGGAGGATCTTAAATTTTCTTCGATATTTCCATAGGTTTATAAATTTGACATTAATGAAAGAGATGAATAAATATCTCCTAAAAAAAATCAAAACTTCATTATTTTCTTTTTACCAATATTTTAAAAAATCAAGTAAAATTTTGAAATCTAAGAAGTAGTTTTTAAATTTTTTTGTTTTTGTTATTAAATTTTAGCTAAAAATTAACTTTAATAAATATGTAAATTATTGTAAGAAATTAAGAAGATAAATAGACTTAATTTAAAAAATCAAAAATAGAAAAAACGAAATCAATACCAAACAAACTTTAAATATGAATTATTTTGTTTTGACGGTCAGTTTTAACATCAGTTTAGAAATTTATTTCAACGACTTTTTTCGTAAAATATTTTTTCTTAAACTTTTTACCTATAATTTTGAAGAACTTAATGTGGAATTTTATATTGAACCCGCTATCAACTTATGTGAGAGAACAAAAAAAAAATTGTCTATATCAACTTACCAAGTTGGAACTAAATAATTTATGTAAGGCCTGAAAATTAAATTTTACGTGAGGTTTAGAATTATGATTCAATTCGAAAATCATTGAAATTAGAAAGGAAGAAAAATAATCAAATTTAATTCTACGCTGGTTGTCTCAATTTTAACCATTAACTTTCAATTTTCTCTCAATTCGTTTTTTGCCAATTTGCATGGTATAAACTTTTTTATAAACTCATTAATTTACACGAAAATAAGACAATTAATTGTCAAAATTCGAAAATTTCAAGAAATAAAAAAAGTCAGATTAATTTCATTTGTCTAAAAAAAAATTAAAAGTTTAGGGTTAAAAAAATATATTTGGAGTGAGAACTATTTGAGGGTCAAAATTTTAATACGGTTTAATGTATAGGATTATGATTACAATATTTATCTAAATTTACATTGCAATTCGATGAAATTGAAAATTTAGGGTTAAATTTGATTTAACTAGATAAATTGGAAGTGATAATTATTTTTTATTACATTAGAGAAGTCTAGGAAAGCTTTGATGAAGAAAATGAAAAAAATTTAAAAGGTCTATATATTAGAAGTTGGTAGGAAAATTTCGTGAATAAAATAGAAGGAATTTGAACCGTGTAGGCCCATTTGATGATTATTAATTTTTTTTTAAATTACACTAATAAACATTACTTTCACTTAATAATTTCTTTGTTAATTTATTATTTACTTTTTAGAAGTATTCTAAAACCGAACTAGACTTCTAAATAAAAAGAAATTAAAAAAAAAAAAAAGGTCGGGAGGGTTTCCTCGTTAAAATAGAATTTTGACTTGAAATTTTTGGGTTTTTTTTTTTTTTTTTTAATTGCGGCTGTTGAAGAGTAAAGTTTTATCATAAACAAAGAAACCTGCATAATAAGAAGGGACTAGGGACCGAGAACTTGGGTAAAATTAATCCTAAATTTATGGGATGTCTCATATATTCGATATGAATAGATAACTTTTAGTTCGAATTAATGCAGAATGTGATACTAGGTGGATTTGACACTACGTCGATTGTAATGACATGGGCCCTTTCTTTACTTCTCAACAATAAAGAAACATTGAGGAAGGTTCAAGTTGAATTGGACGAACAAATTGGGAGAGAAAGACAAGTGAAAGAGTCAGATATAAAAAACCTTTCTTATCTTCAAGCTATCGTGAAGGAAACTCTACGATTACATCCAGCTGCGCCACTCTTACTTCCTCATGAGTCTTTAGAAGATTGCACAACTGCTGGCTACCACATCCCAAAAGGGACACGCCTCATTGTTAATGTTCAAAAGCTCCAAAAAGATCCATGTTTTTGGGAGGATCCTTGTGAATTTCGACCAGAAAGATTTTTAACAAGTCATAAGAATATTGACGTTAGAGGACACAACGCCCAATTGATACCATTTGGAAATGGTCGAAGGAAGTGTCCCGCTATCTCATTAGCCCTTCAAATAATATATCTTACACTAGCAAACTTTCTACATGGGTTTAAAACTGATAGGCTTTCAGAAGAACTATTTGATATGGAAGAGAGTGGTGGATTGACCAGTGCTAGAAAAACTCCGCTAGAAGTTGTTTTAACTCCCCGGCTGGCTACCTCAATTTATTAGTAGATCAGTAAGATTGATGCAATTAATATCTTAGATAGACAAGTCTATTAAGGAAATTGACGTTATATTATAATCTTTATAAAATATATATTATCGAAGTCACAACTAATATATAAATTATATCAGTTGTGAGACAGAACTCTTTATTTATCCCGATATCGAAGTCCATGAAACAAAAAATTTGTAAGATGCATAATTATTACTCATCTGATCATTGTAATGGAACGTTATGTATAATAATATTAATAACGGCTATTGTTGTAGTTATTTTCTCCGAAATTTGTGTTACTCTAATTTTATACGCAAATGAATTAATAATAAAAATAAAAAAGGAAAATTGTTATAAATAGAAAAAATATAAAAAAAATTACACAGTATAGCACAAACTTCACCGCTAGACACATTTACATTTTTTAAAAATTTTCAAATTTTCAATTTTTACATTTGAAATTCTCGTGCGACAATTTCTTCTTCTTCATCGTCTTCGACTTGGTGATTTCTTCTTCTTCATTTCTTCTTCATCGCACATGATTTCTTCTTCTTCATCGTGCAACAAATGATCATGCAACTGCAAAACCTTTCCAATCTCCGACAACCACTTCTTCCTTTCTTCTTCTTCATCGTGCAACAAATGATCATGCAACTGCAAAACCTTTCCAATCTCCGACAACCACTTCTTCCTTTCTTCTTCTTCATCGTGCAGCTGAAAATTGCATCCAAATCACCTCTAATCTCCTGGCAATATTCTTCTTCAAGTTCTTCTTCATCGGCAATGGTGATTCGGAGATATGTCATCTTCGGCTTCCTCCTTATCTTCACTGCTTTTTTGTTCTTCAATAATCACTATTTTGTTGTTCCTCAATCGATCACTGTTTTGAAGAGGCTGATCATGTAGGTACCAATATTCTTCTTCAGCTCAAATTCAACTGATTTCTTCATTGTTTTTTTATTTGTTGGTGTGATAGATTGTGATAGAGTTCTATCACTGTCTATGACTGATAGATTGTAATAGAACTCTTATTACTAATCAATTGATAGAAATCTATCATTGTCTATAACATTTTTTTTATAAAATATTATTCAATAAAGTTGTTGATATTGCATTCTATTATGAAAATCCAATAAATATATCCATGGCTATAGTATGAATACTTTAACTTTATGTGGTGATATAAACAAAATCAAGTTAATAGTATATAGCCTAAATATTCTATAAGTATATGGATGAATTTTGTTATCTCATCCTAGTAACACTATTGGATGCGGTCCATTTTATATAGGTAATACAAATGACATGATCCACATATCATTAATGTAGAGACATGTGAGTGGGGACATCCTATGCAATGAGTTTGCATAAAGATTGAACCATGAAATAGTCACTTTTCTTTATAACGACCATTTACTGACTATTTCATATTAAAGTAACCTAAGATAACTCAATCTTAATCCTGAGCTAGCTATGAACTTTTGTTTATTTAAGATTATCCTTTGATCTGCATAGGTGAGAGTAGTCTAACAGCACTGCTCACTAAGGCTTCCATTTTGGGGATAAGACCGGATAGATAGCTGGGGACATAACTCTACTAGATGGAATTCGCTCCTACCCATTTTAGGGTTAGCAGATAGGTTATTCTCTTAAATGCTGATTCTAGATCCTGAACAATTGGGGTCCCGCCTTCTCATAATAGAGAGGAACATAATTCATAAGTAGCATTATGAATCAATTTTTCATTAGAGGAGCAGTGGAAACTTGAGGAAAAAAATGTATTTATAGGGGTAAAACGGTAATTTGGACTCAGCTGTAATTAAGAACGACCTGTGAAGGATCGACTTACTGATTATGGTTTACATGGATAGAAATATATCTACAGTGAG
Organism: Benincasa hispida; assembly: GCF_009727055.1. Taxonomy (NCBI): domain Eukaryota; kingdom Viridiplantae; phylum Streptophyta; class Magnoliopsida; order Cucurbitales; family Cucurbitaceae; genus Benincasa; species Benincasa hispida. The sequence continues at coordinate 58,232,909 of NC_052357.1, forward strand.
AAGAGTGCAACTATCAAGCTATAATGATGTGCCTTGATAGTTAATGAATTAATTACAAATCGTTGGAGTTCATGATCTGTAGGTCCATTAGGTCCCTCTACTAGCTCTTAAATTGTATGAAATTAGGGTTATAAATTTGAAATGTTCAAATTCAAGTTTAGGGTTTTCAATTGATTGTATATGATACAATTAAAAACTTTTAATTTAATTCAAATTAAACGAAATTGGAAAATCAATTAATATTTAAATTATTATTTAATTGATTTATATTGGTGAAATTATTCACTAACATAAAGCTCTCCTAGAGATATTGTTAATAGCAAGTTGTCTAATCACATCTTCTATTGACATACCTGAGTCGGCGGTGTGAGCATGCATCGACAGGTCGGATGTGCTAGGGTATGGATCATAGTGGAACTGGTCCCATCCTAGGTTTCCATAGTCGTAGGACTCTTCCCATTTGGGCCCTTTGAAATCATCGTCCATATAACTAGGATACCCTCCTATGGAGTAGTCTCGTGGCATAGGGCTCCACTGTAGACTTGGACATGCTTGCTCAGGTGATCAATCCTACATGCTCGCATCTATTGTGGGTTACCTACAACCAATTGACTAACCAAGGAAGTTAACTCAGCAAGTTGACCTCAAAGAACACAAACCTCGTCACTAAGCTAAGATACTACACTCGATTGTCCTCATCCTTATTGAAGATATTTGTCCATCCTTAAAACAATGACACAAAAAAGGAAAAAAAATCAAAAGCAAATGAATTCTCTAACTAGAAATTTAGCTAACGAAACGCCAATGGCTTCCCCACCAGTGGCACCATTTTGTTCGGATTAGGGATTGACATCGTTATAAAACTGAAACAAAAAAAAATTTATAAATACCGAACTACTCCTATCATTACTAAAACGTAGCAACAGTGGTAAGTCTGAGTCGATTCGCAGAGAAGCGTGATTGGAGTCTAACATGCGTGAAATTTAATTAAAAGGGTAAATGTAATCTAGGATAGGAGTCTATCTAATTTCTAGAGCAAGAGAGAGTTCCTATGCAATTTCTTTCATTAGGTACCAATTAATTATACTGAATCTGTCAATCCCTCAACCTATTAGAAAATCTAATAGCCCAATTAGTCAAATTTGATATTAAACCAAATTAGCCCTTATTCAATTTACATCTCTTCCTTCTTAACGACATACAAGTTAAATTGAATTGCATTATGAAATGGTTCAATTGTTGAGACATACTATAAGCTGGAAAGCAATATCTTATAACATGATTTATTTGGAAAGATTATACTAGGGCATATATGAGTTTGACTAGAAAAAGTCTAGACCCTAAACATGCGATCCTAATATGTGCAACTAATTCAATCAATGATGGATAGGCTAGAATGATTTGCAAACAATAATTTCAACAAATTAACTTGTCAGAAGAATTTTTCGAACTCTATTAATATTAAAACGAATCCATCCAAAGAACTCACAAGAATACAGTTAAATTAATTAGAACCTAAAACAAAATAAAACAAAATAAAAACTAACCTAAAGATACAACCCAAAACATAGACAAATGAAGAACAAACCTCCAATCTGTCGATTACAACCCAAAACAAAATAAAAACTAACCTAAAGATACTGAAAATTGAAGGAAAAGGAAGAATAATGAAGATTAACTTCGGCCTCCATCGATTTGGCCTCCAAAATTCGGCATATTTTGACTTAGGGCCGAAGAGATTATTTAAAGAAATTGAGGCAGCGTCGCAATGCTGAAAACAGCGTTGCAACGCTCATTAGCGCACATGCTCGCCCAGATTTTCGTTGAAGTTCACAGCGTCCCGACGCTCTAAAGGAGCGTTGCAACACTGCGGTTCTATCTTCCAGCATCAGGGTCGAGCATTGTGATGGTGGCGATATCATTCGGAGCGTTGCGATGCTATGGGAACCGTTGCGATCCTGTGACAATGACAGTTTCGTAATTTTCACTGTTTTGAAGTCTGGCTACTCAAATCACCTTCAAATTGCTTCAAATTAGTCCTGTTTGACTTTGATTTCTTTCTTCTACTTCCTTAGTGTATGATACCTACAAAATAGAGAAAATAAACACATAAAATTCGATAACAAGCCAGAATTAAGATAGAAATAATAGCTTTTTTTGAGAGCTATCAACCTGCCTATAATACTAATTGAAGGAACTCTTAAACAAGAGAACCATTGAGCGGAAGCAGATCGTTCCAAACCCATTGTGAAAGAACAACATATTTACAATCAAACAAGAAAAGTTATGCATCATTGAGTAAATTACAGCATTCTTTTAAGTTTAAAAACAAAAGGAATCGATTGACATACCTTTGAAGAACTATTCTTCGTGTATTCTCTCGATCAAGTGCACTAACGCAACGAACAACCAGTGAATAACACGAACTGTCAGATCCTCGAACACAATCAAGTAACACTCGATCCTCGACCCTCGAATAGCAAACTCGACACTACCAAGAGGCTACCTTGGTATTCTCGATGTGAGAATCCAAGACGTATAGGCTCTATGTGGATTTGGTGAAGGGAAAAGGAACTATACGATTGAGTAAACGATTGAGTAAGTGGGAGAATGAGAAAGTTTATCAAATAGACTTGGTACTCGATCGTTGGGTAATGAGGAACTATCGTCTAGCAAACTCGATGCCTCGATGCTTGATCGTTCACTCTTTCAAAAGCTATTGTATAATTATTTTCTTCAACCGATTGAAATGTGTTGCATTATTAAAAAAATATGAAATGGTTTTTTTTTTTTTATCCATCAATTATTAAAACTGATAAAAACCTCCCATTCAATCGGTTAATAGAGAAAAATAACCAACCATAATTATCTCATAATTGTTTTTGTTATAAATAAATATAATAACTAATTTATCATATTATATTTATAACCTATAGTTTTAATATCACATCATATGTAATATTTAAACCATAGTTATTTTTTTCCTTTATAACATTTAATATAAATCATATTTATATTAATTCCTCCAATTAATGTATCAAACACATCAAATCAATTATATTACATATAATTGAATTAATTGAATTATATCATATATAATCAAATTCCCTCTTGTTAATTTGAACATTTTAAACTAACCCAAAAACTAATTCTTCACATGAATCCATTGAGCTACCAAGGACCTTATGGACTTGTAGTTGTAAGCTCTAACGGTAAGTGAATAACTGACTAAACTCTTTAATCACGAAATCTACCATCCATTAAATGCCAGGCACTCCATTAAAGACTGATAGCTGCACTCTTTATACTACAGATATATTTCTGTGTTCATCGAATATAATCAATCAGCAGTACGATGACCTTTACAAATCACTCGTAAGTACAGCTGGGCCAATTTACTGTTTTCCCCTGTAGTTACATCTAACTCCTTATGTACCACTGATTCCTCTAATGAACAATACATCATAATCCCACTACGAGTGAACTCTTCTCGAGCCATGAGAAGGTGTGGCGCCACATTATTCATGCTCCGGAATCAGCTCTTAAGGGAGCAATTTATCTACTTATCCTTGCTTTGGGGAAGGAGTGAATTTTGTCTTGTGTAGCTGAGTTTCCACATCCTCAATCAGACGAATTCCCAAAGTGCTTGGTTTGTGTCGGGGATCTCGCCATTCGAACCCATGCAAATGCAGGAGTTCTCAACTCACTCAAGATTAAGGTCATGTTATCTATGGTCATCCTAGTGAAATGAAAGTCTCTGTCATGAACGACATTATATAACGAGACTAAACATTTCATGGTTCGGTCTTATACAAACTCCATCGTATAGAGTATCCTCGCTTGCATGTCTAATACATGAATGGTCAGGATTAGACCATTTGTAGCACTTTACAACACTTGTAACACCTACAAAGTGGGCCATACTCGTAGCATCAGCAGGATAAGGTTTCCCTCCTTTATCCATATACTACAGACCATTTAGGTTATTACTTAAAGCACGATCCACTTGTATGTCTCCACATACATGCTTAAGTTACAACGATAACCAGGGATCTTAGTTTATTGGTTTGTGGTTAATGCAACAAAAATAAGTCATATTTCATAGATAGTAGTGAATAAAATTTTTTATATTATTACATCACAAATATTTGTTCATATAGGTGTTTACAAACTACAAGACCCTACGAGATTTAGGGCATCAACCCCAACACATCCTAGTGAAATGAAAGTCTCAATTATGAACGAGTTATATAACGAGACAAAACATTTTGTAGTCTGGTCTTATACGAACTTCTATAGTATATCCTCGCTTGTATGTCTAATATACAAATGATCAGGTCAGATCATTGTAGCACTTTATAACACTTGTAAAACCTACAAAGCAGGCCAAATTCGTAGTGTCATCATGATAGGGTATCCTTCCTTTATCCATATACTACAAACAATTTAGGTTATCACTTAAAGCACGATCCACTTATATGTCTCCACATAGATGCTTAAGTTACAACGATAACAAGAGATCTTAGTTTATTGGTTTGTGGTTAATACAACTAAAATATCTCATATTTCATAGACTAAAATGAATAAAATATCTCATATTATAAATCACAAAACTGTTTATTCATACAGGTATTTACAAACTACAGGACCATACGAGATTTAGGGCATCAACCCCAACACTTTAAACTTCAAATTTAGCTGCAATCCACTCCACCACTGGTCGTGAACCACCAGAAGATCTTTCCTATTATCCTCTAGAAACCGTAGATTGAGTTGTGGGACTCAAAACATGGTTTTCCTCAAAACAAGCTAGAACAAAGGAATTCATTAGGAGTACGGAATTCATATGGAATCTCAGCAAAACCAACTATTTTGCATGTCTTTTCTCAGTATTCAAACCTCAATTTTATGCCAAGAGAACATCCAATCAGATTGCATACTCAAGCTACAGCTCCTACTTGAGATAATTGGTGTAATTATGATTTGGATTTCACAAAAAAGGGGGATAAACCCACTTGTGGGATTTTTCAAAATCCAATTTTCTTTTCAATTTTGAGTAACATTTTTCTAAATTATAAACAAAATTTTCAGTTTTAATTCTTTAACTAAACTTAAAAATTATTAATTTTACAAAAGTTAATTCAATTAATTAATTTTTCAAATAAAGTTAATAATTAATTAAATAATTTAATTAATTATATTAATTTAATATGAAATATAAAATTAATTAAATATCAATTCCACTACCACGAATGCTTATTATGTAATTTGATATTTAAGTCGAAGTTACAAATCAACCAATTCTCCAATTTTGTTTAATTCAATAATTAACCGAGTAATTATGTTGCATATAATTACTAAGGTTTATTCTATTTGTGAGCTAGTAGGGGGACCTAATGGACATATTCATCATGGGCTCCAAAAATTCGAGATTAATTGGCTAAACTCTTTAAACCGAATTAACCCCATTTGTTAACTACCGGGTCACTCCACTAAAGTCGAGTAGTTGCACTCCCCTCATTGCAAATATATTATATCCACTCAATATATCCATGATTTAATAACGGTTGGGTCAATAGCTGCTTTACCCCCGAGATTACCTCTTGTTCCTTAAGTCCCACTAATTTTCTAATGAACAATTGATTTGAGATCCAATCATCAAACTGAATCCTTCTCGGGAAAATGAGAGGGTGGGACCCTTTATTCAAAACTCGGAGTCAGCACTTAAGGGAACAACCTATCTACTATCCATGAAAGTGGGTAGGAGTGAATTTCATGTTGCACCCTATGTCCCTAACTATCTACCTAGTCTTACCTCTGAAATGGGAGGCTTATTGAGCCGGCACTGTTCAACCAATTCTCACCTATGAAAATCTAAGAATAATCCCGAATAAACAGGAGTTCATAGTTAGCTTATGATTAAGGTTAAGTTACCCAAGTCATCGCTTTAAAATAGTCAGTCTTAAATAGTAAACAACGTTATAAAGTAAGAATGACTTATTTCTAAGTTCAATCTTATGCAAACTCATTACCCAGGATGCCTTCACTCCTCATGTCACAACATGAAAGAATCAAGATCACTTCGTTTGTAGCACTTTACAATAAATTGTAACAACTACAAAGTTGGCCACATCTGATAATGTTATCAGAATAAGGCACTCAACCTCATCCACTTTGATGTCTCCACATAAAGTTCAAGTATTCATGTAATAGTCATGGATCTTTTAGTTTATTGGATTTATTTCTAAAATGAAATAAGTAATTCATATATTCAATAACAACTTTATTGAATTATTGAATCAAACTTCAATAACAACTTTATTGATTTACAGAATAAGTTTATTGTTTATAAACCACGAGTTTTAGCACATAAAATCCAACATTCTTGCATAATATGGATTCTAAAAACTCATGATCTGGATGTGAATGAGTTGAATTACTTATCCTTTAGTCTATTGGTGAACTATCTCTCTAGATATTGTGAAAGATGTTCCATTAGAAATATTCTTGTTATTGCTTCAACCCATATTCCCAAAAAAAATGATCCCCCTCTAATAGCTCCAAATAAATTAAATACATGCATTAAAATATAAATGCTTCTTATTCTACAACAATAAATAGAAAGTTACTTCACCCTTTTTATTTTACATGAGAAATTGGCTAAACGAAGGAAAACGAAAGAAGATATAGCATTGAAGCATATTTTTATTGACAATTCAAAATTGCCTTCTAGGATCCATAATTGCCTCAAACAGTGCACTTAAAGGTGTGAAGTGAGAGACAAAAGTGGGAGAGAAGAGGTTTGGAATAAGATGGTCTTTTCATTTTTCATTTTTTTTTTCATATTGATATTGACTATTGAAAAGTAATAAAAATTGGAGTTGTTAACCTTTTTATCATCCTGACATCGAGCTATTTTTTCGCGGGACCTCCCATACAGTATCGTTATTGCAGTAAAGTTTAATCATCAAGTTCATGATGGATTGGTTTGGTTCCTCTAGGCCCAACGACTATGAATCTCATGGAGAGTTCGATCCTGGTTTAGGATGAACATCTGACGGCATGTTTAACACATGCAAGTCAGACGGGAAGTGTGGTGTTTCCAGTGCGCGGACGGGTGAGTAATGCGTAAGAACCTGCCCTTGGGAGGGGAACAACAGTTGGAAACGACTGCTAATATCCCGTATGCTGATAAGCAAAAGGAGGAATCTGCCGAGGAGAGGCTCGCGTCTGATTACCTAGTAGCTAGTTCCTCTTAGGCCTAGGACACCAAAATATCAAACCATAGCGAGAAAGGAATGAGAACAAATAACATAACTTAATTTTACTCCAAAAATGATTCTCTTTTTTTTTTCACATTCACCAAAAAAATAAAAAATTTTATTTCTTCAGCGAATGCTAATTGATGGGAGAAAAGCATACGTGTCATATGTTATTTACTACTTGGTAGACTCATAATCAGGATTCGAAGGAATACCGACTGGTCTAGTTGATTACGCTCAATTTTTCTAATGAAATAGAGTACTGTTATGTTTTCAGAAAGCACATACACAAATGGAATTTGGACAATAACAAAATCCATTTTACATGGTAACTTTGATCTAATTTTTCATCTTAAAGCAAAATATATCAGTTCTAGATCCGATTCTTCTTTTTTTTTTTTTTTTTTTTTTTTTTTTTTTGTAACTCAATTAGTAAATTCAATTACATTTTGAAATAATCTATTCTTAATCAAATTTTATACTTAACTTTTGTTCTATACATTCCCATTACTAATTTAAGGAAATGAGATATTAATACAAACATGGATCCCATTATCTTTTTTAGCGAGGGAATTAATAAGTTTTGAAAGTTTTAAGTTTTGTTTCATTTATTTTTTTAAGAAGATTCATAAGCACAAAAAATGAAGGGATTTAGTTTGTAGCATTATCTATTAGAAATGAATTTTCTAACATCTTACTCCATACCACTAAAGGATTTAATTGCACACTTGAAATATAGCTCAAAAAGTCAACAGAACGCTTGGAGAATTGGTTTATATAGACTCTTCTTGTTCTGATCGTACATAAAAATGACATTGCCATAAATTGACAATGTAATATTTTTCACTTATTAATTAGAATTCTGGCGTATCTTTTTGAAACCAGAATAGATTTTCCTTGATATCTTAACATAATGTATAAAAGGATCTTGAAGACCCGTAAGATAGCCAAAAAACAATTTAGCAAACACTTTAACAAGATGTTCTTATTTTTCCATTATATTCATTCAAAAAAGTCCCTTATTAAGAAGTTAATCATATATGAGAAGATTGTTACGTAGAAAAAGAAAAATGGTTTTGATAAGAATTGTATGGGGAACAAGACTAATCTTTGATTTCTTTCTTTCAAAAAAAAAAAAAAAAAAAAAAAAAAAAGAGAAGGCAAAAGAGTTCGGAATATAAGTTTTTAAGTAGAGTTCAAACGAAAGAACATAAACATAGTGGTTGTCCAAAGAGATAGTACGCATAATAATATACTACCTCATAATAAGATTGTACCTCGGGGTAGCCATCCACATATTACGTGCTTACCACTTGTTTTATTTATTATTGTTAATATTTTAGTTATTTTCAAAATAGGATTTTTTCTTGTTTTATCGAACTCGTTTCATATGATGGTTCAAATGTTAAATGTCGTAGCTATTCTATATTTCCTTGAAAATGGTGCTCAATCTAAATGATCTGTTCATAATATTTTGAAAAAGCAAGTGTTTTTACGGAGCTTCACCTTAATCAATAACCGAAATTCTAATGAAATAAAGAAAACAAAAGAGGGTGTGAATAACTTGTATATAGCTTTGACTAACCTTTTAAAATAGTATTTTCCCCTCTTGTTCTATTCATACTATACACTTATTACCTCAAAATTTTATCTTTGATAACAACAAAAAGATATTTTTATTTTATTGATATAAATTGATATATGATGAATAGAAAAAAAATCAATTAAGTGACTAAATGAACTAATTGGTTCTATAAGATATATTATAAATATATGTACTTTACCTCATCAATGGAGTGCTTTTGTTGCAATTTTAACGAGACATTGAAACAATGACATTATTTGATTAAGTTAAAACCTTCTTTTTTAATTCTATGAATCCTTAATTTCTTTTCTCGAAATGATTATTATTAATATAGAATATATCCTGCCGAATACATAATTAAATTGGTTTGCAAAATCTTATAAACTAAAACCATTGTTAAATTAAGAAAATTTACATCTTAAATTCTTATTGAAATAAATGAAATTAGATAAGATTTTTATTGGAAATGCTCAAATCCCCTATTTTTTCACTTTAATTAAATTTTAAAATTGAACCATAAAGAGTTTTTTTTATCCACGATAAATATTTTGTAAAATATGCAAAAAATATATATAATTTTTTAGGATTAAATAAAAGGATTCGAAATAAAAGTGTTAATGCTGCAACCTGTCCATAAATAGTTAAACTTCCATAAAAGGTAGGCTAAGCAATAAAGTACCTCAAATTCTTCCCTCGCATTGTCTCGTGATCCCTTCTACAGCTTGGCCCGCAGCAGTACCTTGACCAACCCCAGGTCCAATAGAAGCAAGCCCGACGGCCAACCCAGCAGCAATAACGGAAGCGGCAGAAATCAGTGGATTCATGATAAGTTCCTCGCACCAAAAGAAAGAAATGGTTAATGATACAACCAACTAATGAGTTATAACTCATTATTTCATCACTAAGATTAATCTAACTAAAAACTCCAAATTGAAGTAGCAAACACTCTCTCTCTAATTTTATATTTTCTGTTCAGAATCGAGAAACTACTTATCACTCGTTTTTCTTTTCTTCAAAATTTTTATGGCGTCTTTTCTGTAATTTTTTTCTTTTAAAATGTTACAACCAAAACAAGACTACTGATCTTCAGTAGATCCACTAAAAATGAGAAGGTTACATAAATTAATAAAGATTTTTTTTTAATGTGTAGAGTTGTTCTGTAATTTAATTATTCTCAAACCAAAATGTATAAATAACATAAAATCTTAATCTTTCCTAACTATTTAGCAAACAAAAGATAAATCAGAAGGGAATTATTGTAAATATAATAATGTTTATAATTTTTTTAACATGCAACAAAATCTATTTTGTAACCTAAAATAAGATAAATAAATATATCCTGAAAACATTTCTATAAAATCCGTGACACAAAATATTTAACAAATATTTTAAACTGTAACTAAAATCTTTTGATTTATCCATGTTAAAAAAAAAAAAATTATTCAATGAAACCATTTACAATGGGCGTGAATTGAAAATAGAAAGTATGCATATATCTTCAAATAACTATATGATATAAATTCCTAATTTTTTATAATTTCTCTTACATAAATGTAAATGCTGCAAAATTATGAATCTCATTCTAACATTTTCGTCCATGATAGAAATTTTAAAAATTATTGAAGACGTTGAGAATGTTTAGATAATTTTGAACCATTCAATGAGTATGAGGAAAATTCCAAAAACAATACGGTTGAATGAGAAATTTTGGACCAATCACAAGTTGTCACGTCATTTACTAAATTAATGACGAAATTCTAATTCATTAAATTTGGGTCCAATTAGAAGTTGATATATGTCTCGAAATGAAGTTGAAGACAAATTTCGATGACACCACGTGGTTTCATCATAATTGATGAATCATATAAGATTAATTTGACCCAATTAGATATTATTGTATGGGTTAAAGTCTAACTAACCCAAAAAATGGACTGAATTTGATCCAAATGTCAAATCAAGTCCAAATCCAACTAATTGGGCCCAAAGGACAGGTATATGGACCAACCAAGCCCAAGCCCACGAAGCCCACTTATGAACTCTATAAATAGAGAAGCTATCCTCATCAGAAATTCTGCATTCCATAAAACTTAGAGGGAATTCTCTACAATCAGAAGACTCTTTGACTCCTGAAGCTGACTATGCCTGAAGACTGAAGTCCTTCGAAGATACAAGCATTCTGAAGACTGAAGTCCTTTGAAGAAATAGCTCTCTGAAGACTGAAGTCCTTTGAAGATATAGACAATTCTGCATTCAGAGAGCCCAAAGAGAATTCATCAACAAGCAGAAGACTCCCTTGACTTTTGAAGCTGCACTCTTAGAAGATAGAATACCCTAGAAGACACAAACACTCTTCCAAGACTTCTACTTCAAGAACATTCAGTGTTTTTCTTCTTCAAGTCAAGCACATCCATCCAACCGAGAGAGAATCAGAGGATCAAATACTAGAGATCGAACTACATCGCATCAAACCAACCACAACATCAACACCAACTCCAATTCAACTCCACGAAACAAGTTTCTCCGGAAGCCTCTTGCGAACACTAAATCCTCCAAGATGATCGACAGTTGGAAGGCCGATCATCCAAGAAGATCAACAAACCCAAAGGCCGATCGTCCAAGAAGATCAACAAGCTCAAAGATTGATCGTCTAAGAAGATCATCAAGCCCAAAAGTCGATCATCCAAGAAGATCAACAAGCCCAAAGGCCAATCGTTTAAGAAGATCAACCAGCTTAAAGATTATAATTTATTTTGAAAGCATCAAAATACTATGTATTAGAGATTGTACTCACTTTCCACAAAATTAATACAAATACAAAGTTCAAGTTCCACGAAATAAATTTCTCTTGATATCTCGTGCGAACAAATTGGCATTCCTAGTGGGACATCTCTACCTCTCATCTCTCTCTCGTCATCGAAGTCAACAAATCTACAAATGTCACCAAAGAAAGGTGCATCCAAAGCTATGCAAGCAACACTTACATAAACTTTGTCATCACGGAGGAAATCTAGGACCAGTCGATGGAATCTTTTACAGGCGGGATCGTCATCAGAAAAAATCCTTGTTTGACAACTATGCTTCTGCTACTGATCCATCAGAGAAAGAATCACAGTTTGATGTAGTGTCTATCATGATGACTGACGTCACGACTTAGTCGACCATGGCAGAGATAGAGATAAAGATAAATATCCTAATGAAAGTTGTAGAAGAGCAAGATCATGAAATTGCTGCTTTAAGAGATGAAATACAGGCTCAAGAAACTGCTGAGTCGAGTCAATCTCCAACTATAAAAGCCAATGACAAAGGAAAGACTATCTTGCAGGAAGACTAGTTGCAACAATCTACCTCTGTTTCCACCTTGTCAATTCAACAACTACAGGATATGATTACAAACTCCATATGGGTTCAGTACGGAAGACCATCACAGTTCTCCTTTATGTACTCCAAGCCGTACACCAAGTGAATCGACAACCTAAGAATGCCAGCTGGGTATCAACATCCAAAGTTCCAGCAGTTCGATGGAAA
>NC_052357.1:58246324-58387167 GCF_009727055.1 Benincasa hispida
AAGCAATCCAAAACATCATGTTCACAATTCATTGAAAACCTGTGAAAATGCAAGGAACCAAAGGAGACCAGCCTAATCAAGCAGTTCGTTCCATCCTTGAAAGGAAATGCTTTCATTGGTATACTGATTTGGGCCAGAAGGTGATGAAGTTGGAATAGCTAGAAAGGGAGTTTCTAGCTTCTCACAGTACAAGCAATTGTTGAGAAAATGATGGAGCTGACAAACACCAAACATGGAAGCGGAGAAACAGTCATTAAATTACATCAACCGAATGGGAGCATTTGAGTCTGATGCAAAGACTCATTGAATTATCTGCAGTTGGAAATGTGCACTCAAGGCATGCATGGGAGCTTTTGTACATCCTATAAGGGATGAAAGCTCGTAACAATATTGAGTGAGGGGTTGGGCCCCGACAGCAGGCGTCTATGATATGGAGCTGAGCAGCATACGCCCACAGGGGCAATAAAGATTTCCCTAGTTCCCAATATAGGGAGAAAATACAAAAGCAAATGAATCCAAGGGGCACTGAAAAGATTGGAATAGTGCTACACAAAAGTAATTATGCTGTCGTCTATTGTGACCCCACAAATAATGCTATACCCAAAGGAAAGCAACACAAAATTCAAAAAAAGGCACAATGAGGGTAGAGAAGTTCGTCCATAACTCTTAAAGAAAGACAAGAGAGGTTAACTCCATTCCCTGACTCTGAATGTGGCAGATATGATTGGAAGTACACCTTGGCCTAGAGAAGCAACTTATTTCAGCTACCGAAATTGCTGACAGCCCAACCGGAACAGCAAAGAAAAGTATATTGACTCCTATACGTAGCGTTCCGCACTAGTGCATCAGGTCATTAGGTCACGTTCACAATTGAAGGTCTGCTTCATGCTGAAGGATACGAATTCTGAAGATGCCTTCTGCAAAGAAGAATTGAGTTAAATTGATAAATAGCTCGATAAATCAATGCTAACTAGTAACGGCAATTTGCTATTTTTATACAATTCAATTAAAATCTCTTCTGACACGTTGTTTCATCCTAACCGTTGAATCATATAGATTAATTTGACCCAATTTGATATTATTGTATGGGTTAAAGTCTAACTAAGCCATAAAATGGACTGAATTGGACCCAAATGTCAAATTAAGCTCAAATCCAACTAATTGGGCCCAAAAGCCAGGTATATGGACCAACCAAGCCCAAGCCCATGCAGTCCATCTATGAACCCTATAAATAGAGAAGTTATCCTCATTTGGAGAGGTCAGCAATTCTGCATTCCAAAAAGCTTAGAGGGAATTCTCTATAATACTCTTTGACTCCTGAAGCTAACCAAGTCTTCATTCTGAAGACTGAAGTCCTTCGAAGATGCAAGCAGAGACTGAAGTCCTTTGAAGATACAGGCAATTCTACATTCAGAGAGCCCAAAGAGAATACATTCATAGATCGAACCACATCGCATCAAACTAACTTCAACATCAACACCAACTCAAATTCAACTACACGAAACAAGTTTCTTCGAAAGCCTCGTGCGAACACTAAATCCTCCAAGAAGATCGACAACATGAAGGCCGATCATCCAAGAAGATCAACAAGCCCAAAGGTCGATCATCTAAGAAGATCAACAAGCCCAAAGGCCAATCGTCCAAGAAGATCATCAAGCCCAAATGTCGATCATCCAAGAAGATCAACAAGCCCAAAAGCCGATCATCCAAGGAGATCAACAAGCCCAGGCCGATCATCCAAGGAGATCAACAAGACCAAAGGCCGATCACCCAAGAAGATCAACAAGCCTAAAGGCCAATTGTTCAAGAAGATCAACTAGTTTAAAGATTATAATTTATTTTCAAAGCGTCAAAATACTATATAGTAGAGATTGTATTTACTTTCCATAAAATTAATACAAATACAAAAAGTTCCACGAAATAAATTTCTCTTGAAATCTCATGCGAACAACTACCATGGACCAATACAAGAAAAGCTATAAAAATATTAATATCATGAATGTGCCAAGTCGATGGCTATCTTTGTAAAAATAATTAAAAATAAATAAAAATAAATATAGCCATTGATCAACTTTCTATAAAATTTTCTTAAAGTACTTTTCAAGATGTATTTATTTTTATTCATCTTACATCTGAATGATAAAAACTAAAAAAAAATAAAAAAATAAAAATTATAATGAAAGAGTTTATCAAGTTACGACATTATAACTGAACAATTTGAGTGAGATGCAAAGGTGCAGTCTAAGTCCATATTTCTTTTTTTCTACACACGAAAAATAATTATTTTTAATAATTTTTTTAGAAAACATTAATAACCACATGACAATTTTTTTATTGGTTCTATACGGGTTTCACCCAAGTTTCTTTTTATAAAAATTAGCGTGGCTTTTGATACATTTTAGAGCAATGATTAGGTGGAGCTTGGGTTGCATCTAACATATAGGATCCCCACTTCTTTACCATTCAAGAGAGTAATTATAAAAAAATTATTCTTTAAAAAAAAAGTCACATGGTAATATTTTATGGAATTACACTTGAGATGTACCTAAATTAGTGCATCAAAGGGAGCATGGAAGTTTTTCTCTTCATTTTATTACTTTTCTTTACATATAACATATACCCCATGTTTCCCAAACTCGGAGCATTCATTTCACAAACAAGGAAATTTCCAACTCTCTTCATCTGCCGCCATGGTGTCCGGAATCTTTGGTCTTCTCTTCTTTCTTCATGTTATCTTCAACATATCTACAAAGAGTCCTTAAAGGTCATCAAAACCGACTCCCACCTGAACCTGCTGGCAGTTGGCCATCGATCGGTCACCTCCATTTGCTATGTGCAAAAGAACGGCTCACATAACCTTTGCAAGATTAGGTGATACCTATGGCCCCATCTTTACTTTGAAATTGGGTATGAAGAGAGCCTTGATCGTAAGTAGTTGGGAAATAGCAAAAGAGTGTTTTACTACAAACGATAGAACCTTTACCTCTCGTCCAAAGCTTGAATCTTCAAAGCTGCTTGGTTATGACTGTGCCATGATAGGGCTAAGCCCCTACGGTTCACACTGGCGTTATGTTCGCAAAATAACCACAATGGAACTCTTCACAAACCATCGTCTCGAGCAGCTCCAACACGTTAGAATATCGGAGGTTCAAAGTTCAGTTAAGAAGCTATATGAGCTATGTGTCAAAAACAAAAATAATAAGGAGAAGAAAGTGTTGGTGGAGATGAAGACGTGGTTTGGAGATATTATCCTAAACATCATATTCAGGATAGTGGTTGGAAAGCAATTCTCAACGGCAATGGATGGAAGTGGTAGTGGTAATGAAGATTATCGAAAGGCGTTGAGGGATTTATTTGAATTGTTTGTAGTGTTTATTCCTTCAGATTCGTTTCCATTTCTAAAGTGGTTAGATTTGGGAGGACATGAGAAGGCCATGAAGAAGACAGGTGTTTGATAAATGGCTTCAAGAGCATCAACAAAATAGGAATTTTGAGGCGCATGACTTGATGGATGTGATGCTTTCAGCCGTTAAAGATGATGGCAAACAACTTTCAACCTATGATGCCAATACAGTTATCAAGTCTACGTGTTTGGTATGTATACTGTTTTTTTTAAAAAAAAAAAAATCAAGTTTTGTGTTTTATTTTTTTTAAAAAAAAACAAAAATATTTAAATGCATCATAAAATGTATTCATTTTTGTGCATCACAGGCACTCAATATAGTTTATCGCATCGTCAATTCTTTTTACCTCTCTTCAGAAACAATTTTGACACACACATATGTACAAATATGTTCATATATATATATATACACATATATTCACACATATATATAGGTGCACATATGGACATGTACACATGTATATATATACACATGCACATATGTACATGTATATATATATATACATGCATATGCACATATATACATATGCACATATATATATGTGTGTATGATTAGACTGCTTTGTACAAAAAATAGTTGTATCTTACGAGGTGCATCGCAAAAAAAGTGTTTGTTTGTTAAAAAATTATTCAAAAAAGGTCACACATATTAGTACTATATCACCTAATAGCTATTGGATGTATAAAACAATATACAGAGTTATCATTTACTTTGGGGTGACCCTTTTTTATAATTTCATAAAAGTTATATTTGAAATGAATAGGTTTTCTAAGTCCAAAGAATTTAACCCTAAGTACCTTTTTTTTATAAGACATTTAATAATAAAAAAATGCTTTTGAATAATTGATTTTTTTCTAATGTAAATTTTACATTTATCCAAGTTATTAATAAATGATTAAATTATAGAAAATACTCTTCAATTTAGGATTGATGTAATATAATTAAGCTTGACCTTTAGACTTTGAACTTTTTTCATTTTAAATTTTATGGAACTGAAATTATCTCAAAGAATACTCTTAGAATAGTTTTTCCATTAAAAGGATGAAATAAAATTGATGTGGTAGCTAATTTATTAAAAATTTGATGACACACCTGCATCATTCGGTTTCTATTAGGATAGCATATTAATTAACGTCCAAAAGTATTAATTTAAAATTATAGGATTTTATATGTAGATTATTTTAAGTCCTACGTTTCAAAGACTTTCCCATGCCCTTTTACTAATTAAAATTGGTTGAAGCTTGTGTAATCTCTCATATTGGCAGGTTTTGACACTACAGTGGTAACAATGATATGAGCTCTTTCTTTACTTCTCAACAATCAAGAAGTACTCAAGAAAGCTCAACTTGAATTAGACGAACAAGTTGGGAGAGAGAGACAAGTGAAAGAATCTGATGTATAAGACTATTATTTGGACTCCGAGACTAGCATGTCCTAAGTACCCCCAACTCGAGCAAAGATAATTTATTTTCACCGACCCGCGACTTAAACAAAAAATATAGCAAAGTGATAAGACTGGAATCAAATCCACAAGGAGACTGTTGAATTAGCTTAGATCGATAAATGAATTCCAAGTAAAGAAAAGGGTTTTGGTTATTTAGATTTTATTTGCAAAATAAATTAAAGGCCAAACAAAGGAGAATAATAAATAAAGGTTAGAATAGAAAAGAGATTGAATCAAATTAATGGAAAGTTTTGGGATTAGTTTGCATGCTTTTTATTTTCTATCATTAGTTACTAGTTAGTTCATCCAATTATGTGAACCCTTCAACCTATTAGAAATTCCAATAGCTCAATTAGCAAATTTTGATAACAATCTAAATTAGCCCTAAATCAGTTTTAAACTTTTCCTTTTCAGCGACCTACGAGTTAAAACTGAAAAGAATTAAGTAAAGGATTCAATTGTTGAACACATTACCAGCCGAAAAGCCACATCTTATAGCGCGATTTATTTGGGAAGATTATACTAGGGCATACATGGATTTGGCTATAAAAAGTCTAGACCTTAAACATGCGATCCTAATATGTGCAACTTAATCACTCAATTATGCATAGGCTAGAATGATTTTGCATACAAGAAATTTAATAAATCAGTATGTCAGAAAAATTCATCAAATTTCAATTATTGTAGTGTTGCAATGAATAAAAGAGGGCGTTGCAATGCTAAGTGCATTGTTTTATAGCGTTGAATGTCGAGCGTAGAGGTGTGTTGCAATGCTTGCATTGATTTAACTTCTGAGTGTCATGACGCTTGGGGAAGTGTTGCAATGCTGCCCTACGTTTGATGCTACTACCTTCAAGCATCGAATGAGCGTTGGACCAACGTTGACAAGATCGTTGCAACATTGAGTGTTCTGCCAGATACTCGATACTCGTTGCTTTCTACTTGATACTCATTGCTCTCTTCCGCGCTGCTCAATACTCGTTTTCTTGGTGGAATTGGACTCTAGAGAACTCGATGGTTGGCTATGCTTGATGGTAATTTGGTTGCCTCAATTTTTTTTTAAGCCCTGAAGTTTAAATCATCTTTTAATTGCTTCAAATTAACCTTGTTTAGCTTCAAATCACCAATTCCATCTCACGATCGCTCAGTACCTACAAAATGGGGAAATAACTATGTAAAATTCGTTAACGAGCCAGAATTAATCTAGGAATAATAACTCTTTCTAAGAGCTAACAAACACCTCCAAATTAAGACTTGATCATCCCGAGCAAGATCATAACACTCAATCATAAATTTTATAAAGCATTCATTCACTCCATTCCTCGAATCCTTTCTCTACTCTCAACAGTCTTGAGGGTCGCATCACATATCAAAATCAAATAATCACTCAATTGAGACTTGTTATAAAAGAGTATTTTTTTTCTTCAATCGAAGCCATGTATGAACGAAACACTAAGATACGAAACTTTTTCGAAAATAAAAAAGTACCCGAAAAATTTTATCCTACTCTCAATTCATCTTCCCTCTACTCTAGCTCAGTCATTAGCTCAAGACATACTGTTATTGCATATCAAAGAGCAATACTATTTTCGTTCTATATGCTTGCCTCTATAATGAATCCGAGGTTCCTTGGAATTTGCCACAGCTCCGTTGTTACCACAATATATTTTGATTGGCAAAGACATATTTGGAACAACTTCCTAATCTGTAAGGAGTTTCCTCAGCCAAACAACCTTCTTATCTACTTCACAAGCACTATGTATTCAGCTTCCATAGTGGAGTTCGTGATACATCCTTGCTTGATGCTTTGCTACATTATGGCCCCTCCATTCAGAGTGAACAGTGACCCTGATGTCGATTTTCGAGAACCTCTATCAGTCTGATAGTCAAAATCTATGTATCCTATAAGGATCAAATCCTTATCTTCATACATGAGCATGTAGTCCCTCGTTCTCTGAAGATACTTGAGAATCATTTTGATCGCCATCCAGTAATCTAATCCTGGATTGGACTGATAACGACTGACAATCCCTACTGTATAGAAAATGTCAGGTCTAGTACATATCATCACATACATTAAGCTTCCAACAGCTGAAGCATAGGGAATCCATCTCATCTCCTTAACCTCTTGAGTTGTCTTAGGACATTGATCTTTAGACAAAAAGATTCCATGTCTGAAGGGTAATAAACCCCTCCTAGAATCCTGCATCTTGTACCTCTTATTCTTACGATCCCGAATGATCTGGATCCCTAGAACATACCGCGCCTCACCCAAATCTTTCATTTGAAATTTGGCAGCTAGCCACTTTTTAATGTCAGTCAGAAAGCCTACATCATTCCTAGTGAATAGGATATCATCCATATACAGTACTAGGAAAGCTAATGAGCTGTTGATGGTCTTCTTGTAGACACAAGGCTCATCAACATTCTGATCAAAGCCAAATAATTTGACCGCACTGTCAAATATAATGTTTCACGATCTAGACGTTTGTTTCATCCCATAAATGGATCTATTAAGCTTGCAAACTCTTTGCTCTCGATCTGGAACAATGAACCCCTTTGGTTAAGCCACGTAGATGGTCGTCTCAAGGTTACCATTCAGAAAGGCAATATAAACGTCCATTTTCCATATCTCATAATCATAAAATATGGCTATAGACAGGAGTATCCTGATAGAATTGAGCATGACAGCAGGTGAGAAAGTTTCCTCATAGTCCACTCCCTCAACCTGGGTATAACTCTTTGCCACCAGTCAAGCCTTAAATGTTTGCACCTTTCCATCTACACCTCGTTTTCGCTTGTAGATCTATTACACCCTATAGGATTTACTCCATCAGGCTGATCCACAAGCTCCCATAAATTATTAAAGTAGATAGACTCCATTTCCTAGTTCATGGCCTTAATCTACCCATCTTTGTCAACATCCTCTATTGCTTGCTTATAAGTCAATGGATCCTCGACCCCATCATGAGAAATGATGTTCTGAGCTTCACTAAAACCTATGTAACAATCCAGTGGGTTCATAACCTTTCCACTACGTCGAGACAGTCTCAACTCTTGAGATGGTTGACTAGATGAACCGACCTTAACAACTTTTGTTGATCTATTAGTCTGTTCAACAACTCTTGTTGAACCCTCGGTAGTCTCACTAGAAGTCTCACGTAAAACAAGCTTACTTCGTGATTTATGATCCCAGATGTGGTCTTATTTCAAGAAGATAGCATTTGTAGAAACAAACATTTTGTTCTCAATCAGATCATATAAGTATCCACCCCTTGTTTCTCTAGGGTAGCCTACAAAGTGGCAAACTTTCGAACACAGTTTTAACTTCTTCGGTTAGTCACTAGTATGTGGGCCGGACACCCCAAATTCTGAAGTGGTGTAAACTACCTTTACGGCCTCTCCACAACTCAAAAGGTGTTTCAAAAACACTTTTCGATAGCACGTTGTTCAGAATATAGTATGCAGTCTCCATTACAAAATCCCAAAACAAGTCTGGAAGATGAGCATAACTCATCATAGATCGAACCATGTCCAACAAGGTTCTGTTTCTTCTTTATGGTACACCATTCTACTGAGGTGTGTCTGGGGCTGAAGGTTGGGACGTAATTCCATGTTCTATCATGTTGTTCTAGAATTAGAAGTCCATATACTCTCCACCACGATCAGATCGTAGTGTTTTTATCTTCTTACCTAACAAGTTTTCAACTTTAGCCTTTGTCAAGGCTTCAATCTTACTTTGCATTAGGTAGAGATACCTGTACCTTGAACAATCATGTATGAAAGAGATGAAATATTCATACCCACTTCGAGCCCTAAGGCAACAATTTATCTACTTATCCAGACGTTAAGGAATGAATGAATTTCGTCTTGTATAGCTGTCTTCCCAACTATCTAATCAGTTTAATCCACAAAATGCTAGGCTTATTGAGTCGACGATCTAGCCACCCTTAGCCATACAAATCAAAGAAACGCCCTCATGGACATGATTCACAACTCAATCAGAATTCAGGTCATGACACTTATTGTAATCCTCGTGAAATGTAAGTTTCTATTATGAATGATGTTATATAATGAGAGTAGTCATTTCGTGGTTCGGTCTTATATAAACTTCTTTTTATAGAATATCTCCGTTCACATGTCTCTACATGAATGATCATGGTCAGATCATTTATAGCACTTTACAACAATAATAACATCTATTAAGTGGGTCGTATTCGTAGTGTCACTAGGATAAGGTACCCAGCTTATCCAGCTACTACAGACCATTTAGGTTGTCACTTAAACATTATCAACCTGTATGTCTCTATATACATTTTAAAGCTACAGAAGATTACCTTGGATGTTTGTTTATTGGTTTGTGGGATAATGCTATCTCATATTTTATTAAACAAACAAAATGTTTGTACATTATAATTAGAAACTACATGACCCACGAGAATTAGGGTATCAACCCCAACAAGATAAGCATGAATGTCTTAAAGATATGAAGAAAATCAAAGAAAAAGTGCAGAAACGTAAGAAAATTGAAAGAAAATCATGTTTGGATCTGATCTCCCACGTAAAATGGCTAAAATTCCCTTTTATACTTAGGGTGTAGTGTTGCAATGCTTTGGGGAGAGCGTTGCAATTATTTTGTCAATTGAAGACCAAAAGTGTTGGAGTAGGATTGAGGCAGCGTTACAATTATAGAAAAATTTGGAGGCACGCACATTTCTTCTTTTTTTGGTCAAAACTTGTTGTGTCGCAACGCTGTGAATAGCATCACGACGCTACCCCGTTTCATCACCTACTAATTTTCAGCATTATACAGTAGCATTGGGGTGGGGTTGTGATGTTGCAAGGATGGCATTTTTGTAGTTTCTTGTGTCCTATTCAAATTAGTTGACTCCAAGGTTCATTTTCACTCCAGTTTGGCTAAAATTTCTTCTAAATGACGCTTTTGCCCTTCTGAGATGAATTTACCTATAAAATGAATATTTTATGCATAAGAGTTGTAAAAATTGGATAGAAAACTAACTCGTTTTTAGAGCTATAATTGATTTTAGGTTGTCTTGGACGATTCTTTAACAATATTCCATGATTAATAAATTAAAAAACAATATCGATTTGTAACATAGACTATCTTGGTTATTGTCTTAGTTGAACCCACTAAGCTCAATGCAATTGTTCGTTTGTTATGGATACTATCAAACCTAAATAATTGAGCGGTTAGTCTAATTCCCGGTGGATAGTCTAACTGTTCATGCTTCCCTGCGGATTGACCCGATTTTTCCACTTGCATTAACCAATAGTGTACTTAGTTGATGCATTTTGGATTATGCAATGCAAACTATCTTTAATTCATGCCTTTCAAACATATAAATGCATTGGTTTATATAATTGAACCTAAGTCTAAGCTCAATCAAAATCCTGGAGAGTCCACGGTCAAACACAGGGATTATGCCTAATTATGCTATGAAATAATTATTTCGATCATAATGTGAATTATTCCTCAAGTATATGATGATGTGGATTTGCTTGATCTACCCTACTAGTTACAACTATGGTGGGTGTGTGAGTGATAATGTGATTGATGATGGTAAGTATGCAATGACAATCACAACATAAAATAAAGCAGCTTACGGGGGTCAAGAGATGAGATTTCAATAAAGAAAGTAGGGTTCAGAAAGATTTCTACTCATATTTCCTAAGTAATGCATAAGCCAAATATTCATGCAAATTAGTCATAAATTATAAACTTCACCTCTCAGTGTTTGAGCCACAATACCCTATCTCTAGGATGCATGCAATGAGCATTTCATGAGGAAGATTAATTTTTATTTCTAAAGCTACTTCCTCTCTTATTTAATGAGTTCTAAAATCCCTTACTTTCTTAAGCAGTGATTGATTCTATCTAGAGAAATCCCTCGATATGATCTAAAACAGTTTATGAAGCATGCATTAAACAAGATGACGCTTACTTATGTATTACCTAGTAACATGTTAGTCTTATCCTTCATAACCCATTATGAATTTAGTTGCTCATGTTAGATGGAAGAAAAATGGATGGATGGAATAATGTAATGGCATTCAAATTATAATCAGAGTTTTTCAATCTCTAAAAAATAATACAAATACTAATGATAAGAAGAATGAAATAAAAGACGAGGGTGAAGAGTGTCAAGTCGCGGGTTACAGTTTCTTGCTTCCTCGGCTCCGATGGTGGCTGCTTCATTGTGGCTGTAATGGTGGTGATTTCACCTGAAATTACTCAAAGAAAAGCTTTAGAGGTTGTGGCTATGACGGATACGACGTGGAAAATGAGCATAGCCTTGGCCAATTTCTTGGTTAGGCATCTGATTAGGCTATTCTTTGATGGGGTATTTATGGGTGCCAAAAAGGAAGGTCCCATGCCTCAGCTAATGATTATGTTGACACCTCACATTAAATTGCATGTTCTACTGTGCTGCCTGCCTCGTGTCAGAGATTCATTGGATTTGCCACAAACTTTTCATATCAGGTACCAACTTCATCTTTTTTATTTAACTTCCACCACCCACGCGTCTATCTAATTCTAATCATGTTTGTTTCATCGCGTGGAAATATGCGATGTCAAGTTGGGTGTCAGACTTAGTTCTATACGTTCATGGCTACGACTTGCTTCTTTTTCCGATTTTCTCTATTTTTGATAGAATGCTACATCCAAAATTGAAAAATTTTATAATTTTCAAGAATTATCAATTTTGTAGGCACGTGATTGCAGGATATTATTAATTACACGATTTTTTTATTAAGCTAATGCATTTTCCTATGAATTTTCTTAATTGTTCTAAATAAAAGAGGTAAAATAACTTGTAGTTTTACAAGTCATCACTAGTGATGATTAGTAATTATAAATTTTATTTGATTGGTAGAAAGAGGTTTACAATGCCCTACCTTCGGTATTTTAGTGACATGTAGCCAAGTATTAAGTTTAATAAGAGTGTAATCATTGAGACGTGTAAGTAATGTATTTAATTCAAATGAAGTTTCAAGTTCAAGGAGAAAATTTTGACTGTAAGCTCCACGACATCCTCGAAGTCTACTGTCATCACATCTCACCTTAGGTAGTTTGGTAGGGTAAT
This sequence comes from Benincasa hispida, assembly GCF_009727055.1. NCBI lineage: Eukaryota > Viridiplantae > Streptophyta > Magnoliopsida > Cucurbitales > Cucurbitaceae > Benincasa > Benincasa hispida. The sequence goes on from NC_052357.1 coordinate 58,258,279, forward strand.
CATGGTCGTGATGCGACAAAATTTTTTTAAGAATGTAATTGTAAATCAACTTCAATTATATAAACATTTAATGTGATCAAGTGCATTTACATCAAAATAAATGTTCAAGAGTCTAAATTTATATATCAATCGTAATGAGATGAACCAATTGGCACAACACTCCATAGAAATAACTAACCATATTTTTTTTTTAGTGGGATCACCATGTTATTCGAATTACACCATGTTCTTCGAATTACATTATAGTATATAACCTTTTTTAGAAAAAGTAACCCTGACTATTTAGTTTCTGAGATACATATGTATCCTTTAATCATCAATTTTTTTTATGTGATGTAACTTTTAATCTTCACATCCCAATTATTTGACCAATCTCTTATCCTTGGGGGCTCTACTACTTCCCCACACCTTACAGAACGATCCCTTCGTAGATGGTGCTCAATTTGAGTTGTCAATCTCTACAAGTTTCTAACAGAGGAGGAGGCAGATGTACGGACAGCCGTGTCCTTCTTGGAGTTAGTAGAGAGGGCGTGTTCGTTCTTGGTGGAGATATCAGAATCTGAGGGGCTAAGAATGAAGGGAGAAATATTACCCATGTTAGGACGGGGTGGGGAGATCGTCGGTGGACACATTTTAGAGGGCGAGGGTCGCTTTGATGGCCAAGGAAACCATATCAGAGGCGATTAAATTTCTTGTGGAGCTTGGAGGATGGAAAAAGGAAATAGATTTGGATGTGCAGTAGCTGGTCGTTAAGAGGCAAAGGAAGAATGAATTGATAGTAATATGAAATTGATACACACTCAAAAGTGTGTTCTTAGGCTTAGAATTTCGTTACTTTTATTGATAATTTGTGTTCTTGATACTTTATTATGTCTAATTGTAGAAAAATCGAGAATTTAGATCGAATGGGCTAATGTAAGAGTAAAATAACGAAAATTCCCTTATAAGAGGTCAAAGTTTGACCTAGGGAAAGAGAAGGGGTAAAAAATGATAAAAAAAAAAAAAGAAAAAAAAAATATACAAATTAGGGCAAAAATTATGTGAATGGTACACTGGCGAGAGTTGTCCATGACGATACGAGCATAAGGCACCAACATAGGGTAGCAGTATGGCACTGCGATAAAATTTTACATGTGTCTGCCGATTTAATTGACAGCCCCATAGCATTGCCCTATAGCATCGTGGCGTTGTCCCAATTTTATTGTTTTTTTTTTTATAAATTTAATCCCTACACAATTTGGGAAGAGTTAGCCTATTTAAAGGAGGATTTACAGCTCTACTCATCAGTAAATTTTGGAGCTTTTAAGGTCAATTAAGAGAGTTCAGAGATTCCTTGGTCCCAAAATTGATGGAGAGCATTGAAGGATCAATTCCATCACCGAGACAGGATCAAAGCCATGGATAACTCTTTCTTTCACTTTTGTGTCCAGATTATTTTCTATACTTCTACCTTCTTGCTATGGTTCTATCCATAGAAGCCATGTTAGGCCAATCTTTCATTATTCTAGTGTTAGATGATTTTTATGGATTTATGTTAAAAACTTCATGATTCTTTAATGTTAACTTGTAGTAACGTTTTCTAGTATGATTGTTCTTAATACTTTTGAATGTGTGGTCAATGTTCGAATGATCACATGATTTAAATTTTGCTTTAACAAGTAGGTCTTATATTAAATCATGCATGCTAGACTACCATTTGAACACACTAGATTAGTTGGATAGTGGTAGAGGTTGTTGATGAAGAGATTTAAAGCTTTGATTGATTATTTAGTTTCAAGAGATTAGTAATTAGTAGTTAGGTAAAAGAAAAGATTTATCTTGAGCACCACAATCTGGATAAAAGACTTGTAGACATAGGTGTTATGTTAATTAGTTTAAGAATCAAAGAAATCCTTTTTAATAAAGACTGAACGGTTTCTTCCTCCGTCATCCTCTATTCTCTTCTTTGTTACTTAATTCGCCACTCCTAGTTATTATCTGCGAAACATAGAAATTTAGAACTTTCAAGACAATGGGTCATATACAACACGAAAGTTCACACATGCTAATATATAAATTTTAAAGAAATTTGAAACAAATCAAAGAAAAAGTAACCAGCTCCCCAACAACGACACAAATTTGTAAGGACCAAATAAATGGTGTTGTAAACTTATCTCTGCCAGTCAAATAATATTTATAACTCCGAACCAACTAAAATTGTATTGATAGTTGGTTGGAATGATCCACAGGAAGCATTTGTCTTTCTCTTTGATTTAATGTCAAATTCTTTAGGTAACGAATGGGGGATATTTTTTTGTTATCGTGTGATTGCAAGAAATTTAAATACAGAGATAAAAATTGCATAAAAATAAATAGTTGAATTAAGAAAAAAATTGATAAAGGGTTCTAGCCTAGGAACTTGGAATCCACACCACTTTGTTTGGTTGATTATGGAACGCTAAATATGCAACACTTGCTCGATTTTTAACTTTGGTCCATTTTCTTAAGAAATGTATAGCAACATGCCCTAATTCAAACTTGTTTCCTAAAATATTTACAATTTCAATATGCATAGAAAATTTTAATTGATTTTTAATGAAAATAATAATTAAGAATAAAAAGTAAAAAACGAGGAATTTATTCTCGTGGGGACTCGATCTTGGAATGGGAATTCCCCGATTCTAACAGCCTAAAATGGGAAATGAGGTGGGGACGGGGATTAGAAATCCCAACGAGGACAGGGATGGGGAGTGCATCCTCAACGGGGACAGAGATGGGGAGGATCTCAACCCTGCTCCACCTTGTTGCTGAAGGAACCGGTGAAGGTTTTTAAGCGAAAACGGGGATCGGTCCTAAATTTTAATTTTACAGAATCAATAAGTTTACAAAAACGATTATGCAACAAAATTAATTACAACATGCTAAATGTAAAATTAAAAAGAAAGACAAGGAATTATGAAATCCCTTAACTTTGAAGAACCTTTTCTCCATGTTTTTCCTCTCCAAGATTTGTCACGAACAAAACAATCTCCAAATGGCCACCACCAATTGGTTGCCTCTATATTCTATGAGATCAGAATCACAAGAGTTTTGTAGGCTATGTGATTTTTGGAGAGAGAAAGCAAATTGAAAGAGGAAAAGAGAGATTGAAAATACTTTGGGAAATTTTGCTGAACCTTTCTATATAGTTCTTCTATGTTAAAGCAAATGAAGAAGAATAAAATCAATCCCTAAAGCAATCATCCACATAGTATGTGGATTGAGAGAGAAAAGGGGAGGGATGTTTTTTCCATCTCATTAATTCAAATTAAATTAAATTAAATTTTAATTAATTAATATATATTATATATATAATAACTAATTTATTATACATATATACATAACTATGTGTTATATCACATATAACATATAACACATAGTTTCTATATTGTATGAAATACAATATAACCTGTAGTTTCAATTCTCTCACCAATGACATTTAATATAAATCTCATTTATATTAAATTTAATTATATGAATCGATTCATATAATTAATATAAAATCATATTCAAATATTTATTTCATCTCAAATAAATTTCATATTATAATGTATCAAATACATTATAGTAATTATATCATATATAATTAAATTAAATTAATTATATCTTGTATAGTTAATTCCCTCAATTAATATGAACAATTCAAATTAATCCAAAGTTGATTATCATTTAATCACCGTTGAGCTACCGAGGGAACCTCATGAATCTGTAGATTGAAGATCAAATGATACTTGAATAATTAATTAAACTTCTTCACTTAAATTACTGAACATCTATTAACTGTCGGGCACTCCACTAAAGAACGACAACTGCACAATTTGCACTTCAAGTATATTTATGTATCCATTAGATATAACCAATCAACAGTGCGATGATCCTTCACAAATTGCTCGTATGTATAGCTAGACCAAAACTACCGTTTTGCCCCTATAGTTAAATCTAACTCCTTAAGTACAACTAATCCCTCTAATGAACAATAAGTCATAGTCCATCTATGACTAATCCCTTTTCAAGCCAGTAGAGGATGTGACAACATATTGTTCAAGCCCCAGAATCTGCCCTTAAGAAAGCAATTTATCTACTTTCCCTATCTTTGAGGAAGGAGTGAATTCTGTCTTGTGTAGCTATGTTCCCAACTCACTTAGGATTCAGGTCATGCCACCTAAATGGTAGTGTTGTTGAGTCGGCGATCTAGCCACTCTCACCTTTATAAATCAAAGGACCGCCGTCATAAACAGGAGTTCATAACTCATTTAGGATTCAGGTTATGTCACTTATGGTCATCTTGGTGAAATGTAAGTCTCTATTATGAACGACGTTATATAATGAGACTAATCATTTCGTGGTCAAGTATTATACAAACTTCTCTGTATAGAATACCCCCACTCAGATGTCTCCACATGAATAATCAGTATCAGATCATTTGTAGCATTTTACGACAATTATAATATCTACAAAGTGGGTCGTACTCGTAATGTCACCAACATAAAGTATCCAACCTTATCCATCTACTACATACTATTCAAGTTATTAATTAAATATGATCTACCTGTATATCTCTACACACATGTTTAAGCTACAGAAGATAACCTTGGATGTTAGTTTATTAGTTTGTGGGTTTAATACTATTAATGTCAAATAAAATATCTCATAGTTTATTAAATAAACAAAATGTTTGTATAATACAATTAAAACTAAAGAACCCTAGAAATTTAGGGCACCAACCCCAATAGTTACCAAGCCTAACTTATTTGGTTTGGAAGTGTCCATAAGAATTAAATGTTCGCATTAAGTGAGGTAACATTGTCACATCTCACCCCAAGTTACCCTACCAAACCTTGGACATGACATGACAACAATATTTTTCAATAAACTGTGAAATCCATTGTCAAACTTTAAAAGGCATTTTTTTAAACTATGTGGCTAGTAAAACCTTTCGCTGTAAATGCTGTTAGAAATTTATTTACAAAATTAAATACTATAAAAAGAAAATACGATAGAGATTCTCTAAAAAATTCGATAAACTATACTTGAAAAAAAAAAACACTCCCAAATAATTTGTTTCCAACTACAACTCTACCATCAAGTGTGCTTCAACATACACTAATCGATATAATTTAAATAACCACGTTTGAAACAAATCCATAAAAACTCAGTAAGAGAAACATGTAAGTTTTTGTTTACTAAATATTTAAAACTAAGGCTTAGCCACTTTATATAGAAGTCAAAGTAATAGTAATACATTTACATATGCAATACTATCTGGTCAAAATGAAACTTGTGGCAGATTTCAACTCTAGGGAGCTTGTTGCAACCTCAATTGCTGCCTGTTGGAAAAATTTAGGAAAAAATTAGCTCAAAGGCCCAATGAGTAGTAAGTTATTAAGATGAATACTTTCAAGTAAATAATTTGAAATGTTAAATTTCACATTCTCAATGAAATTCAAAACTCTATAAAACGATATGAATTGCGAGCAACATAAAAACTCTAGACAATAAAAATATATAGAAATTTCGTAAAAGTAGCTCTTGAAGACATAATCATAAGCATGTAAAAGTCATCCCCAAAACTGTACCGAAATTTCTATCCTACTGGCGTAGAGTAGACTCAACATGCACAGCAGGGTAATATTTGTCATACTATCCATCGAGAATTCTCCTGATACATAGCAGAGTAAATCTTTGTCATACTATGTCTCTTGTAATATCAACATACATAGCAGAGCAATTTCTTTCATATTGTACATTGAGTACTCTCAAGATGCATAGCAGAGCAAATCTTTGTCATACATGCACGGGGAGCAGCTCCAAAGGATAAAACACCCCGACACACTATCCAAAGCCTATGCGTATGTTGAAGTGGGTCACAGAGATCTATCTCTCTAGCATACTATGGAAACACATTCACATAGAACATAGGTAATCACCATGGGTACAAAATATAGTGGCTTGAAAACCACTTCCGACATAGACCTCTTCCTTCTTAAACACTTTGAAATTTATACTCTTTCTAGGATAATTTTTCCAAAAACATAGTAGCCTTACAAGGAACACACTTTCCCTAATACATTTCAGAATATCCGTATAATATTCTTTATGAAGAAAAAATCATATCTAAATTTTGAACAAATCATAAAACTGTATTAAAAAAAAATAATTCTAGTCAATCTCAAATCTTTTTAGAAATCATATTTTCTCGAAATAAAATCTCACAAACATAAACATTTGCTCTATAAACGTAGAACACTTATAAATTCTCAAGTAATCATTATATATATTTCAAACATTTCAAAAATTCATAATCTCCATAAAAACATGTCATCACTTGAAATTGCATAGAAGTCTTTGAAAATTCATGATAAATCCTCTAAAATCATAGGTAATCATAGGTTCGATGAAATTTCATAATTTAGCTTAATAATAAACAATTTAAAATAACCACTCACAATACTCTTGATGAAGAAAGTTGAGTCATAAGCTATTTCGATCTCCAATTGGCCTGAAATGGTAATTTAGCCAACGGTAAAAGAACATTTAAATCCCAAATTTGTAGCATATGTGAAAGTAGAGATTTATGATCACTAGAAAACCCCTAATCAAATGAAATTTATAATAATATCGAATTGTACCATTACTATAAGGGCATAGCAATAGTAGTAAGTTTGGATCGATTCGTAGGAAAGCATTAGTATGAATTTCAGAAGTCAATTTCCTAGTTATCGCGGTAAATGGGGGGTTTGGTGTGGATAGTGATAGGTGCATGAAATTAAAACCATAAAAGTAAAAGCAATGGGTAAATGTAACCTAGGATTGGAAACTTCTAATTTCAAGAGCAAGAATGGTTCCTATTTAATTTCTATCATCGATTTATCTTGAATAAACATACATTCGATTCATGTGCACATAATGACTTACTCTGCCTAACCAAATTCATCGACGTTACAAGCAACCAAATTTTCAGATTAAACAAAGTAAGCGCCCTGATTATTAGTTAAAGTCTAAGCTCTAATTAAACTACATACTTTAGTCCTATTGGATTCGAAAGCGTCTATCTAGAACTAAGAACAAGTACATTAAGATTAAGGATTCCATTGTATGATAATCAATTAGGTAGTCTAACTCATTAATCAATCTCTTGAACCTAATTACAGCATGAATTCTAGGATTATGGGTGACCTATGCCCCTAGCATACATGATTCAATTAATTGCTACAGCATAAATGGATTAGCATAGAACATACATCTATGATAGGAATGTCAATTCATACATAAACATACATCTAGAAGTTAAACAAGATTCAAAACAAACATAAATCTAATGCACAGCTCATTCATCAAGAAATCTCACAAAATTACAAGGTTTTTTCTCTAAAACTAGAAAAATCTTCTTACCTCCACATCTCATAGACAGAAAGGAGATGGAGCATCCAATCTTTACTTACAACCTGAAAGAATGTAAAAATCTAAACTAAGAATGTTGGAAAAATAGAGGAAGAAGAAGAATTTGGGGTTTTACTTCGACCTCCATCAACCTAACATGCTAAACCCTAAAAATTAAAAGTCATATCTATAAAAATCATGGCAGCGCCACGACGCTAGGCCCTTTTGTCGAAGCGCATGGCAAGGCATCAAGCGAGCACTGCAGTGCTCCATACCTGTCTGCACACGCATGACCTTTCCTTTTTCCATCAAAGTTTGGAGCGTCATGGTGCTCTCACCTTAATAAGCCTACTGGACATTAACATCGAGCATAGCACCAAGCATGACATCACTACATCAACCTCCTTAGAGGCATTTTTGTCGTTTTACATCCCTTAGAGCTTCAGATGCTCGATATCACTCCCAGTAGCTCCAAATCAACCCCAAACGACCTTCAAGACTATGAAATGCATGAATTGACCCGGTTCCTACAAAAATAGATACTTAACTATATTAAACCTAACAAACAACTGAGATTAGAGACATAAAATTAGCTCTTTTCGAGTGCTAACAATATTCTTCACTTACTTAAAACCAACGCTAAATTTTCAACTATTTATCATTGATTAAACATAGTTTCTACGGCTTCAAGCTTAAACCCATCAAACCTCATCTCCATTTTCTTTATAATAACTTTATTATACACTAATGTACTTTCTATACTAAAATAGTCTTTCCCTCCAAGTCACATTCGTTAATTATTTCACATCCATTATATAAATTCATATACTTTTCCTTACTTCACATAACCTCTCTCCCTCTTTAAAAATAACTGTACTTCTAAAAGAAATCAAATCTTTCACATCAACTATTATTATTGAAAATTTACTTTATTGGTCCACTATTCATCATCTTCTTCCTTTCTCCTATCCACACAATTTTGCTCATTTCAATCTTTTCCCTTTCTCTTCTTCTATTTTATCCATTCCAATCTTTATGGAAAATTTTCTCATCCATCCCTTAAGCCAAAGACATAAAACCGAAGTCTATAAACCCCTTGATTCTTCCATTCCTTCGAATGCTTTATGAAAATACAGCATCAACACATGAAAATGTTAGAACCCAAAAGAATTAAAAATACCTGTTGAAATACCTTGAATCTGTTTGCTGGCGCTTCGAACGACCTAGTACGGGGATCTTGCTATTTATTTATTTATTTGCGCTTCGAACAACCTATTCAGATTTTTGTATTCAACATATTTATTTGTTTGCAGTTATTTACGTTTTTGACCTTAGGGTTTAGAGCAGTGCGATATATAAACTCTCTAACCTAGAGGCATCGTTCTTGATGTAATTCTGAAAACACTCTCTTGAAATAATATTGTTCTCCTTCTACCCGTAGAAGTAGCTAACATAGTGTTAGTGAACCACGTATATCTATGTGTCGATCTTCCCTACTCTACGTTCCTTTGTTCTATTCTTTAATTGTCAATTTTGCAACAAACTGGTATCAGAGCCTTGTTAGGGTTTTTTCGAAATTCCGCATTTGTTCGACAATTGAAGATTTCTGGCGTGAACGTAAAGATCGACAAATTTACTGGGAGGAACAATTTTGGTTTATGGCAGATCAAGATGCGATCCCTGCTAAAGCAGTAGCGGTTGTGGACGCCGCTGACGGGTAAGTCAAAGAAGGCTGTCGTGGATGACGAAGAGTGGCAGACTCTTGAGGAGAAGGCTCATTCGATGATCATGCTATGTTTGGCTGATGACATTATCATCATCGAGGTCGTAGATGAAGAAACTGCCGCTGGTCTTTGGTTGAAGTTGGAGAGTCTTTACATGACGAAATCTTTAACCAAGAAGTTGTTTCTGAAGAAACGTCTGTATCATCTACGTATGCAGGAAGGTACGTCTCTACGAGACCATCTTGATTAATTAAATAAAATTTTATTTGATCTGCGTAATGTAGAGGTTATGGATGATGATGAAGATGTTGCCCTAATTCTGTTGACATCTTTGCCGCCGTCTTATGAGACTTCCGTTGACTCGTATATTGTAGGGAAAGAAACTCTGACCTTAGAAGATACAAATTCCATGTTACTTATGAGAGAGGACCATCAAAATGCAGGAAGTTCAGTTTCAGAAAGTCAGTCATCTTGTTTAGCTGCTACAGGAAGCAAGAGACATAGGAATTCTGGTAAGAAGAAGTCGAACCAGAATAAAATGGTCTTTGAAGTCAAAGGGTTCTAGATCAGATGATATTTGTAATTACTGTAAAGAAAAGGGGCATTAGAAAATCAAATGTTCTAAGATCAAAAGAAATCAGGAAAAGAAGGAAAAGAGTGACAAAAGGGAAGCATCCGCCTCTGTTGCACAAGTTGAGATTGATTCTGAAGAAGTCGAGATCGATTATGAAGGAGATCTAGCTTTAGTTGTGAATGAATAGTCACATTCTGATGATGTGTGGGTTCTTGACTCTCGGGCATCTTATCATATGTGCCCAAATAGAGGGTGGTTCTCAACCTATCAGCAAATAGATGGAGGGAATGTTAGCATGGCTAACGGTGTTGTGTGCAAGATAGTTAGAATTGACTCAGTCAAGATACGAACACATAATGGTGCCTTCTACACTTTAAAAGAGGTTAGGCATGTTCCACTAATAAAGAAGAGTTTGATATCCTTTAGTGTACTCGATAGCAATGGTTACAGTTTTGAAGGTAAAGGTGGAGCAATGTATGTCTATAAGGGTTCTGAGGTAGTTCTGAAAGGCATAAAGCGTGGAACATTGTATTTTCTATTAGGTTCTACAATAACGGGTTATGCTGCTGTTGCATCGTCGGTCGTTCATAAGGAGGATATGACTAAGTTATGAAATATGAGACTTAGTCATATGAGTGAAAAAGGGATGCAAATTTTGTCAAAAAAAGATCTTCTTTGTGGGCATAAGGTGCAGGATTTTGAATTTTGTGAACATTGTGTATTTGTGACACTTGATTATATTCATTCAGATTGTTGGGACCTTCCAAAGTTGAATATATTGGAGGCAGTAGGTATTTTTTGTCTATAATTGATGATTACTCAAGAATGACTTGGGTTTTTATGATGAAACATAAAAGTGAAGCCTTCAAGAATTTCAAGTAGTGGAAGATATTCATTGAAAATCAAACTGGGAAGAAGATCAAAAGACTGCGAATTGATAATGGTCTGGAATTCTGTGGATCTGAATTTAATGAGTTCTGTAAAGCTGAGGGGATTGTTCACCATCACACTGTTAGGAATACTCCACAAAAAAATGGGGTTGCAGAACGTATGAATCAGACGTTGTTGGAGAGAGCAAGATGCATGCTTTCTAATGTAGGGTTGGCTAGAAGGTTTTAGGCAGAAGCAGTAAATATATCATGTTATCTGATCAATCGTGGACCTCACACAACTATTGATTGTAAAACACCTTACGAGGTGTGGTCTGGTAAGCCGGCAGATTATTCTTTATTAAAAGTTTTTGATTGTACTGTCTACTATCATGTTAATGAGGGTAAATTAGAACCAAGAGCTAAAAAGAGTATATTTGTGGGTTTTGGGGATGGAGTTAAAGGATATAGAGTCTGGTCACCTTCTGAGAATAGAGTCATACTTAGTAGGACTGTGATATTTGATGAAAATTCCATGATTAACTCAACTGTAAAGCCTTTTGTGACGACTACTGATGTGGGAGAAAGTAGTAGTGTTGATAAACAAGTGGAGATGCAGTTCACTTCAGCTGTGAATGAATTACAACATGAAGGTGGAGAAGATCAACAAGTTACTACAGACACTGATGTGCAACAAAAAATTAATGTGCCTAGAACGTCAGAAGTTGATTTGCCTGAGAATTCTAGATCATGAGTAGATCAACCGAGTATAGCTCATGATAGAACTATAAGAGTTGGTGTTGGACCTCTGTGAGGTATGGTTTTGAAGATATGGTTACTTTTGCATTGTAGGTTGCGGAAGAGGTAGATCCTCATGAGCCATCCACCTATAGAGAAATTGTGTCATGTGGTGAGTCTGCTAAATGGCTTCCTGCTATGGGGGATGAGATTGAATCTCTTGACAAAAATCAGACTTGGGAATTAGTTAAACGACCAAAGGAGAGAAAAATTGTCACTTGTAAATGGGTCTTCAAGAAAAAGGAGGGAATATCACCTTCAGAGGGCATTAAATATAAAGCTCGAGTTATTGCTAGAAGGTTCACACAAAGGGAAGGAGTTGATTATAATGAGATCTTCTCACCAGTAGTCAGACATACTTCTATCTGGGCGTTACTAGCTATAGTAGCACATCAGAATTTTGAACTTGAACAACTAGATGTGAAGACAGGTTTCTTACATGGAGAGTTAGAGGAAGAGATTTATATGACCTAACCAGATGGGTTCCAGTGTCCAAGTAAAGAAGATTATGTTTGCAAGTTGAAGAAATCTTTGTATGGATTAAAACAGTCTCCAAGGCAGTGACACAAATGATTTGACAACTATATGATTGGACTTGGCTATAATAGAAGTCCGTATAATTGTTGTGCATATCACAACAAAGCTGATGATGGTTTGATGATTTATCTACTTTTATATTTAGATGATATGCTCATAGCTGCAAAGTCCAAGTCTGATATTCTGAAATTAAAGAATCTTCTCAGTGCTGAGTTTGATATGAAGGATTTGGGTGCTGCTCAGAAAATTCTGGGTATGGAGATTTATAGGGATAGAGGTAAGAATAAACTCTTCTTGTCACAGAAAGGATATATTCAAAAAATATTGTCTAGGGTTGGTATGTCATCAGCTAAGCCTATAGATACTCCTAGTGCTGTAAATGCTCGTTTGTCATATGAGTTTTCACCACAGTCTGAAGTTGAGAAGGAGTACATGTCTTGAGTTCCTTATGCTAGTGCAGTGGGAAGTTTGATGTATATTATAGTGTGTACTAGGCCTGATCTTGCCCATGCTGTTAGTGTTGTCAGTAGGTTCATGGGTCAACCTGGGAAGAAGCATTAACAAGCCGTTAAGAGGATTTTTCGTTACCTTAGAGGTACATATGATGTTGGTCTTGTTTATGGGAATTGCACAGAGTGTTTAGTGACTGGATATTCTGATTCTGACTATGCTGGAGATATTGACAGTAAGAGGTCTATGACTGGCTATGTGTTCACTCTGGGTGGTTTTGTTGTTAGTTGAAAGGCAGCCTTACAGCCTACAATTACTTTGTCTACTACTGAAGCAGAGTACATGGCCATGATGAAAGCTGCTAAAGAGGGAATATGGCTGAGGGGGTTAGTTGGTGATCTTGGTTTGCATCATGACCAAGCTATTATATATTGTGATAGTTTGAGTGCAAAATGCCTAGCCATGAATAAAGTTCATCATGAGATAACTAAGAACATAGATGTAAGATATCACTTCTTAAGTGGTGAGCAAAGAGTTAAAGTGATGAAAATTTGTACAACTGATAACCCTATTAATATGTTCACCAAACCGGTTCCCCAAGGCAAGTTCCAGCATTGTTTGGACTTGCTAAATGTTTTGAATTGTTAGTGGTCCCCTTTGTGGGACACTTTGAGTCATGAGGTAGAAGTCAGGGTACATCTAGCGATATTGATTTATGTTGCATTTGGTACATCTGTTATCTGGGAGAGAATTCAAGTCAAGGTGAAGATTTGTTGAAATGACTTCAATCTGTTTGCTGGCGCTTCGAACAACTTATTCAGATTTTTGTATTCAACATATTTATTTATTTGCAATTATTTACATTTTGACCCTAGAGTTTAGAGCAGTGCGATATATAAACTCTCTAACCTAGAGGCGTCGTTCCTGATGTAATTCTGAAAATATTCTCTTGAAAAAATATTGTTCTCCCTCTGCCCGTGGACGTAGCTAACACACTGTTAGTGAACCACGAATATCTGTGTGTCGATCTTTCCTACTCTATGTTCCTTTTTTGTGTTCTTTAATTGTTGATTTTTCAACAATACCCTCATTAAAAAGCATCCAAGACTTCAATAATTTTCTTGATCTTTCATATTGTAGAGAAAACATAGCTTACTCAGTTCGATATCTTGTCCATGTGTTATTTGATCAAGTTTTAGAACTAACCATGGTTTTTCCAAGTGTCCAAAATGACTCCAAATTAAACACGACAACATAATAATTCAAAAGACTTATAATCTAATTCGAGTACTTATATCCCACTCAAGAGAAAATTAAATCTCCAAAATTCACTAAATCTTAACTAAAAGACTCCTATTTTTGCTGTTTGATGTCTGAAGAGTTTCAAAACTATAGAATTGCACTCTCTAGACCATGGGTATTAAGATTTGAGGTCTTTTGAGATATGGTCATTTTCAAAAGTCGTTCCCTTGCCCTAAAATCGCTGGTGATCGCCACATTCATGCCTACAAACACAAAAATCATTTCAGAGGATCGGTTGTGGCCATTTCATGCTAGTAACGAGAAAGACGAACTTCTCCAGCGGCTGCTCCTCATCGATGGAAGGGGGAGGTCTCACCGACATTGTTCACGCCAGTACCATTGACGGATGTTTGCCGGAGAAGAGAGGAAAAGTGAAGAGAAGAGGTGGAAGAGAGGCAATGAAAATGGAGAGGGGAAAATCGTGGAAAGTGGGGGAAGCAATGAAACTCTCTCCTCCCCGTTAACGAAAGCTGTTTCACATTTCTTTAATCTTTACAGTTAGTTATTGTAACTACTTGTATAAGAAATTAGTATATATACTCATCATTTACAAATTTTTAGATACAACAACAATACATAGCTTCAAGAAAACTTGAAAGATTTGTAAAGAAAAAAGGTCTGTGACTTAGCTTCTTAATAAAACTCTCTCCTCCCCGTGGACGTAGGCTTTAATAGTCGAACCATGTACATCACTGAGCAATTTCTCTTCTTCTATTCTCATCATCTACAAGATAGCTCAAGATAGCTCATGGTATACCATTTACTTTTTATCGTCTAGACGATCGAACAATCGTCTTCCTTTTCTTCCAGCAATCGTCTACACGATTGCATGATCATCTACCCTTTTCTTCTGCCAACATCTACCCGATTGCATGAATCCTCCATCGTATACTCATAAACAATTGCACAGATCAAACAAAGGCATTAGGGTTAGAAGAAAGTAAAGAATACAGAAAGGCAGAGAACGAGAGAATTTGAACACTAGAGAGAGAGAAATTTTGTTTGCATTAATCACCCATCAAAAAATCAAAAGACTTTTCATTTTTCCATCAGACAACGATCAGTGGGTTCAACCATGTGTAAGGCATCAGCTGGAAAATCGTGGGCTCTTCTCAACCAAGTTCTCTACCAACCAATGAAATTTGGGGCAAAGAACAGGGCCTTTTGAATTGGATCAGCAGTAAGGGCCTCATATTATTTTTCATCATTTCGGCTAATTTGTTTTTCTTTTGTAGAAGTAGGCCCAACAAAGTGGTATCAGAGCAAGTAGAAATTCAAGATCTCAATTCTTGGAGAATCAAGACACAAGTTTTAGATCAAGAAACTACATATAGAATATGGACTAAGCTAGAAGACTTGTATGGTACTAAAGACCTTCCTATCAAAATGTATCTTAGGGAGAAGTTCTTCACATTTAAAATGGATTCATCTAAAACACTAACTGATAACTTAGATGAGTTCAAGAAGATAGATACTGAATTTAAATCTCTAGGAGAAATACTTGGTGATGAAAATGAGGCCTATATGCTCCTAAACTCTTTACCAAAACAATATAAAGAAATTAAGAATGCACTAAAGTATGGAAGGGAAAGTATAAGCATAGACGCCATTATCTCAGCCCTTAGAATTAGAGAGGTTGAGCTACAGATTGATAAAAAGGATAAACCTAGTGGTGAAGGTCTGTTTATAAAAGAAAACATCAAACAAAAGACTGTTTTATTTTAAAGAGAAAGAATCAAGAGAAAGAGAAGGATTCAAAAGGCAAGCAGCCCGAGACATCTGTTGTAGAGGGCTCATTCATCTACTCAGATGCCTTAGCCTCAACTTTAAACAGATCTAATCATGTAAATCCTCTAGGAAAATATGATTGGGTTTTAGACTTCGGATGCACCTACCATATGACCTCAATGAAACCTTTGTTTAACACCTTTCAGGAAATGGTTTATATGGAAAACAACAAAGCCTGTAAAATTGAAGGCATTGGCTCTGTTTCCATGAAACTCAAAGATGAAACCATCAAACTTCATAGGAATGTGAGATATGTTCGTCTACTTAAAAGAAATCTAATCTCCTTAGGCATGTTTGATACTATAAGGTGTGAATACAGAGGTAAAAGAGGAACTCTTGAGGTGCTAAAGGACTCTAAAGTAATAATAGTTGGGGAAAAGGTAAATGACTTATTTGTGATCAAAGGAGTAGAGATGATGACAGGAGCTTCTGTAGCCACCACAAATGAGATTACAGAGGCTGATTTATGGCACAAAAGGTTATCTCACATAAGTGCTAAAGGCTTAGAAGTCCTATCTAATCAAGGAATTCTCCTTGAAAGTCTCTCAAAAGATCTAACCTTTTGTGAACATTTGTTTTAGGGAAAGCCACGAGGTAAAGTTTCACTAAAGCACAACATACCACAAAAGCTATCCTAGATTACGTATACTCTGACCTATGGGGTCCAGCTCCTACACCTAGCCCAAGTGGCTCAAGGTATTTACTTTCTTTTATTGATGATTTCTCTAGAAAAAGTTTGGTCTACTTCCTTAAAACTAAAGACCAAATGTTTGATAGGTTTAAGGAATTGAAACTCATGATAGAGAAACAAACTTATAAAGAAATTAAATACCTAAGAACTAATAATGGACTGGAATTTTGTAGTGAAGAGTTCAACAAATTCTATAAAGAAACATGAATTACTAGGCATAGGACAGTTAGATTCACTCCTCAACAAAATAGAGTTGCTGAAAGACTAAATAAGATAGTCATAGAAAAAGTTAAATGTCTCTTATCTGATGCAATTGTAAGTGAAAATTACTGGGCTGAGGCTACAAACTACACTGTGTACACCATAAATAGGTGTCCACATTCCTCCCTAAATTTTTTCACTCCTTAAGAAAAATGGACCACACATCCACCTAACCTAGATATCCTAAGGGTATTTGGATGTGTTAGTTATATACATCAAAATCAGGGAAAATTAAAATCTTGGGCAGTAATGTGTATGTTTGTAGGGTTTTCTGAGGGAGTAAAAGGATTTAAAATGTGGAACCCTATTGAAAAAAGGTTTATTATAAGTAGAGATGTCACTTTCATAGAAAAAAATGTTTATACAAAAGGAAAGGACATCCTATGAAGTTCTTAACAGCCCTAATACCACTAGGATTGAGGTGGAGTCACCTAAAGTTTCTTCCACTAATAAAAGCCTCTTATATATTTAGAAAAAGAAGAAGAGGATGTCTGAAATGTGACCATTGGGAATACTAAAGTTGTACCTGACCTAAGTCAGTATTCTTTAGCTAGGGATAGACAAAGAAGAGTGATAGTTTCTCCAGCTAGGTATACTGAAAATAACTATATGAACCTAGTTTTAAATACCACAATAGCTCCTATTGACCAAGAACCAGGCACTTTTGAAGAGGTAGTGAACTGCCCTAATGCTAGGTTTTGGATTCAAGCTATGTGTGAAGAGATGGAGTCACTCACTGTCAATAATACCTGGGCCCTAGCTCCTCTTCCTAAAGGTTGTAAACCTATAACTTCTAAATGGATATAAAAACTAAAGGAAGGTTCTACCAAAGATGAAAAGCCTAGGTACAAGGCAAGGTTAGTGGCTAAAGGATTTACTCAGAGAGAAGGAATAGACTATACTGAAATATTTTCACCAGTAGTGAAACAAACCTCTATTAGGCTTCTTTTATCTCTAGTTGCTCAGTATAATTTAGAACTAGATCAACTAGATGTTAAAACTGCCTTCTTACATGGAAACTTAGATGGAATTATATATATAGTTTAACCTAAAGGGTTTCAGGAAAAAGGTAAGGAATACCTATGTTGTCTCCTAAACAAGTCAATATATGGTCTAAAACAATCCCCTAGATGCTGATACATAAGGTTTAATGAGTACATAGAGAGCATAGGTTTCCAAAGGAGTTCCTATGATATTTGTTCTTATATCAACTCTACTACCTATAAGGACAAAGTCTATCTATTACTCTATGTTGATGATATGTTACTAGCAGGAAAGTCTAAGAAGGATTTTAACTCATGGAAAAAATCTCCTAAAGTGAGAATTTGACATGAAAGACTTGGGTCAGTCTAGAAAGATCGTTGGGATTGAAATTCAGAGGGACAAAATATCCCTCAACCCTAACCATAAGTCAACTAAGCTACTGTGAAAAGGTTATAAACAGATTCAATATGACAAATGCAAAACCAGTCATTATTCTTATTGCAACACACTTTAAACTTTCCTATTGCAAAACCAGTCATTTGACTCAAATGCAATCAATTCCATACAATCAAGCAATAGAGAATCTAATGTACTTAATGATATCTACTAGACCAGACTTATCATACAGTAGTAGTTTAGTCAGTAGATACATGTCTAACCCTGGAAAAAGACATTGGGAAGCAACAAAATGAATTTTAAGATATCTTATATGGTCTAAACAGTCAAAATTAACATATCAAAGTACTAATGAATCAAATTTAGAACTATATGGATATGTTGATTCAGATTTTGCAAGTGACCAAGACAAAAGGAGATCTCTAACATGTTATCTATTCTTATTTGGTCCTAACTTATTGTGTAGAAAAGCTAATTTACAGTCAATCACAGCATTTTCAACCACAGAAGCAAAGCATATGACGCTTTCAAAAGCAATAAAGGAAGCACGATGGCTAAAAAGATTGATGAAAGACTTTGGTATTAATCAAACAGTAGTTAAAATCTATTGTGATAACCAAAGTGCCATTCACCTTTCGAAAAATCCTTAGTATCATTCAAGGACCAAACATATAGATATCAAGTATCACTTTGTCATAGACAAAATAGAGAAAGGAGAAGTCGAGATGCTAAAAGTTCATACCATCGAGAACGCAGCTGACATGCTTACTAAACCTGTGAGTAAACTCAAGCTTGCTAGCTATCTTGGTCAGATCGGGTTTCTGCTTCTTGAAAAAGGGTGAAGACATGTTAAATCCAGAAGGAAAAGAGGTTGCATGTTGAGCTTAAGGTGGAGATTTGAAGAATTTAAGCTCATACATCAACATACAAGAAGTTGTTTCACATTTTTTTAATCTTTACAGTTAGTTATTGTAACTACTTGTATCAAAAATTAGTATATATACTCATCATTTACAAATTTTTAGATACAACAACAATACACAGCTTCAAGAAAACTTGAAAGATCTATAAAGAAAAAATGTATGTGACTTAGCTTCTTAATAAAACTCTCTCCTTCCCGTGGACGTAGGCTTTAATAGCCAAACCACGTATATCGCTGAGCAATTTCTCTTCTTCTCTTCTCATCATCTACAAGATAGCTCAAGATAGCTCATCATTTACCATTTTCTTCTTATCGTCTAGATGATCGAACAACTGTCTTTCTTTTCTTCCAGCAATCGTCTACACGATTGCATGATTGTCTACCCTTTCCTTCTGCCATCGTCTACCAGATTGTAAGAATCCTCCATCGTATACTCATAAACAATTGTACAGATCAAACAAAGGCATTAGGGTTAGAAGAAAGTAAAGAATACAGAAAGGTAGAGAACGAGAGAATCTAAAAGCTAGATAAAGAAAGAAATTTTGTTTGCATTAATCACCCATCAAAAAATCAAAAGACTTTTCATTTATCCATCAGACAAAGATCAGTGGGTTCAACCACGTGTAAGCTGGAAAATCGTGGGCTCTTCTCGACCAAGTTCTCTACTAACCAAAGAAATTTGGGGCAAAGAACAGGGCCTCATATTATTTTTCATCATTTGGGCTAATTTGTCTTTCTTTTGCAGAAGCAGACCCAACAGAAGCACAGACATAGATACGGCTACACGATACGGATATGTGTAATGATGCGTCATTTTTTAATATATTTTTTTAATATGTATATTTCTAAAAAACGAGGATACTGATACGTTGAAGATACATTTTTTTCTTTAAAAAAATATAGGATATAGATTAATTTAGCATACAAGCTAATAACAATAGCACAAATACAATACGTACACAAGAATAAAATATAAAAAATTCAACGTCTAAGATGTTGAAGTACAATAGTTAATAAAATGCAATAAAAAAGTGACTCATATCGCAAAGAAGAAGAAGATTAGTGAGAGAAGTATGAAGATAACAAAAAACTTATGGTTGAAGATATCCAAATAGTTTATATTTTGGTGGACTTTGTAAGGATTCAAATGTGAAGATGAAGATTAGATGATTCTAGTCTAGGGTTTGGTCTGTTATTTATTTATTTTTCTTTTAGTTTTGGACTCGAATAGTGAGCGGTTTAAATAGGTTGCCTAGTTTTAGATTTGGAATGATTAGATGAGTTACTTATCTTTTTTCCTAAAAAAAAATACGCATAGAATAAATACTCAAATTATGTATCAGATACGTATTTAGAAAGTATCTGAAAGTATAGATATGTCAAATCGTGTGTCAGATACGTATCTGGGAAGTATCGATATCCGATACGTGTCTGATACTGATTCTTTGCCTCACATGAAGTATCTGTGCTTCATAGGGGAAAGCAAAGTCGTCTTTCCTCTTTCTATTTCTTCGTTTTTTTTTTTCTTCCTTTTCCTTTTTTCCAAATTTTTTTTTTCAATTTCTTTAACATACATTGAACTTTACTAAATCTACTTTACCTCAATATTCTTTACTTTAAACGTGTTCTCCACCAAAATATATGAAAATTAACTAAGCAATAAATCAAATATAACCGAATGCAATGAAGTTGAAAAGTATGTCTTACAGATAACTATGATAATTAATAATCTGGATAGCTTAAATTACTAATCGTTACGTCCTTGAATTAATTAATTATGCAATATGTTTGTAAAAGGATCGTTCTAAACAACTTAGGATCCATACTCAATCATGCTTTAATCCTTGCCCTTCTAAGATTAAAATACAAGATGGTTTTCACTTTGGAAAAAAAAAAGATGAGAATTGGCCTAATAACACATGAATTCCATGCATAGAAAATGAAACCACATTCAAGAACAATAGGTTCAACAAGCATACATTTGAGAACAGAAAATTCCAAGTCTCCCAATAAAACTAAATTAATTTCAATCCTACCCTAATCTACAAGAAGACTTATCTTACCCACTCGTGGTGTATCAAGATCAAATCCAGATAAGAAAGTAAAATTACAAGTAAAATAAAAATTTGTTTTATCAAACACAAAATACAAATAAGAGTCTATTAAAATCAATTCTAAATCCCCTAAAATAAACCTCAAGCACACCCTAAATGCTTGTGGTGGGAATTGGAAGGAGCCACAACTCAACTAGATACAAAAGATAAATGAAAAATTAAGGAAATTTTTATGAAAGCTTTTTTTCTTATCTTTGAGCAGCCACCCAATTGTGTCCAACTATAATTTGTTGCGTAGTAAATTCTTATAATGTGTTTTTTCAAAAACAAAAGTATTTAGATATATCGTAAGCAAAATTCGTCTTCTTGCTTTCTTTCTTTCTTTCTTTTCTTTTTTTTTTTTTTTTTTGTTTAGGAAAAGCTACACTTATCTTTTTACTCCTTTTTTAAAACATTCTTTTATATTCTTCTGTGTATGATTAAATTGGCACAAAAATATGTGCAACTTTGGATGCACCCAAGTATTGTTTTTCTTAAATTAATTTTTTTGACTTTTTTGCGAGATTAGAGTGGGAAGCACAAAAATAGGTGAGATACACCTATTTATATAAAGTGAAACCATGATTTTATGGAAAATTAGCCAACAACTTGACATGTTCATTACAATAATATTTTTGTCCTATTTCTGGTTCCTAGAATCAGTGATGAAGCCAAGAATTCTATATAGGGGCACTATATGTAGAAGTCTGACAAAAATAATCTATAAATAAATGTAAAAAAAAAAAAATTGTTCATAACTTCATAAATTAACTAATTTAATATATTACAATTGTCATCTAGAGTTTTAATGATTTGAAATTGATCCATGATAGCTTCAGCATCAAACTTATCAACTAAATCCTTTTCAATATAGGTTATAAGATAATCATTCATCCATTGACCACCCATTCAATTAAGCAATCAATTCTTGACAATGTGCATAGCAAAAAATATTCTCTCTACAATAATTGTGGCAATAGTTAAAATCAACGTCAAGGTGAGTAATCTATAAATTAATGGATAGACATGAAGTTTGTATCTTTTCTATGTAAAAAAAAATTAGAGAAAGGCATGAAGTTTCGATATTCTTTACCAAAGAATTTATACAAAAAATGGAGTATGCAATCGCACACTCTCAATATCTAACATATCTAAATTTTAGACTGATATTGTTATCTTTGTGCAAAATACCCTTCAGCACAACCAGATGAACGCATGATTGCATAAGCCAAGTAGCCATCAATGCGATCGAGCAATAACTGCAAGAAAAGTGGATGATCGCATTACTATAAGCGATGAGGCTTGACATGACATGGGCGATGGGAGTCAAATCACACACTACGTTGGTAGCCGATAAGAGAACTTTGTGATGATTCAATGAACCCCTGGCACGCTGCAGACAGCGTGATAGGATATAGAATTTGATGCGTCCGATCAATGCAATCATGAAAAAAATAAGATAATATAAAGAAGAAAAGCATCCTCGAACGCCTATGAATACCCATGAAATTTTCATGCAATAAGAACAATAGTGGGAGACAAGAAAATTCTGAGAGGAAACTCTGCTAAAAAACCGTCTTGTATTTCCATAGAAATTCCCTAGTGAGGGCTTAGGATTCCTGTGAGAGAGGAAGAAGGATACCACTGTTTAATGTTTTAAGTGAAACAGACGTCAAAGGAGTCGTAGGGAGCAAGGAATTGCAGACCATAGCTTGATTCTATACTCTTTTCTTTTCGTTTGTGTATTTTCATTGTACTTTCTTTATTGACAAATGAAGACTTTGCAATATGAATACATGTTCATTTTATCTTTTATCCATCTTTTCCATCAATATCATGCGTAACTAAATTGCCAAATGGGTTGAGAAGTGTGCAGTTGACACTACTAAACAATAAGAGAATTAGGTGATCAACTTGTCTTATGCATGTTTATATGACTTGCTTGAATCAATTGAGAGATTGTTCTAAGTAAATTTAATCTAAATTTGAAAAACATTAGATTTGGATCTCATAAAACAAGAGAAGATATTTCTTAGAAATAAGTATATCCTCTCCATATTGCACTCATCGCATGCATCTTATAAATAAGATAATTTGGCTAGATACACGAAGAAGTGTTGGACATAACATTGAGTGCATCGTTTGGTTGCATAATCCATTTAGTTGTTTAGGAAATGTTAGCGATAATTCTTCTTAACCCTTTCATCATATAATTGTCACTAAATTCACACTGTTTCATTTAGACATAATTTTCATCGCGTAGTACTTAGATTCAAAATAGCTCATTCACCCAACCATTTTGATTATTTTAATTTTCACTACGATCATATCTTTAGTTTCACCACACTTTAGCAAGCAATCCCTGCGTTCGACCTTGGACTCACCAGGACTCTGGTTGAATTTGCACTTGGGTTCAACCAGATAAAACTAAGCGTCAAACCATAATAGTCTTTTCAATCCATCGCATGTTATTAACGCATCAAGTTTTTGGCGCCGTTGTCAGGGATTGTGGTAACTGAGTGTGCTAAAACTATTCTTATTTTGATCTTTGCAGACCTCGACTTTCTAAAGTATTGTATTGTGACTGCTATAAAGATGCAAGCGTTGTATGAGCAAGGAAATACTTCCGAGCTCGTATACTACCCAGAAAAAGAGAGAACTTTTTGCAGAAGATAGAGAGTGAACAGAAGAAGACGAAAAAATAGAGCTCATAGGATGGCCGAACAGCAGAACAACCTGAAGAAATTATGAGAGGAAACTAATCACAACGAAGCACTTGCCAACCCAATTTTGTTGGCAAATGATTGCAATAGACTCATCAGGGACTATGCGTCACCCAACTTGTATGATTTCTCTCTAGGAATCATGTGACTAGCCTTGGATGGAACGAGATTTGAAATGAAGCCTGTAATGCTTCAAATGTTTCAAGCGGTCTGTCAATTCGAGGGAAGATGTGGTGAAGATCCCCATGCTCACCTAAGGAGTTTTATCGAAACATGCAACACCTTTGTATTTCCAAACATCACACCAGAGGAAGTACGATTTACATTATTCCAATTTTCACTATGCGATGAAGTTAGAAAATGGGCATACACGCTTAAACTAGGGGAGATAACTTTATGGGAACAAGTAGTAGAGAAGTTTATAAAAAAGTACTTCCCACCAATAGAAAAAGCAAAGAGAAGAAGGTTGATTACAAACTTTCAGTAGTGAGAATCAGAAACGCTCAACGATGCGTGGGCTAGATAATATTAGTTAGGGATTGTCCGCATAATGGACTTTTTGGCTGTCTCTAGATGGAAATCTTTTATTATGGTTTGAACTCAGGATCACAGATTGCTGTGAATGCTATTGCGGTAGGAGGACTACTAGAAAAGACATATATTGAGGCCAATAATATTTTGGATCGGATCTCAAACAATCACGAAGATTGGCAGGAAAATAATTATGGGTCCAGAACGAACATAACTCAGAATAATGACACTATTGCATCTCTTCAAACACAAGTTAATGCAATGAAAAATTTGCTGCAGGCGATGAGCATGACAAAGATTGACGTGCAGGGCAGACAAGTGAATGCGATTGCCAAAATGAACAAAGGAAGTTGTGTCCTTTGCGAGGAACCTCATTCCTTTGAGGAATTCTCGTGCAATCCTCAATCTATCTACTTCATTAAAAACAATCCTTTTTCCATCACATATAATACTTGTTGGAGAAACCATCTGAATTTCTCTTGGAGTGGTAATCAACAACAAACACAAGTCAAGGCTCACAATGCCCATAGAGATGGACCACCAAGGTTTCAACAAAGATCAAACGGATTTCAGAAAACAATAAATTCATCTCAGTCATCCACATCTTCTTCCTTAGAAAATTTACTGAAGGAATACATTAAAACGAATGAAAGAGATCTTCAAAATCAAGCAACATCCATTCGTAATCCTGAAATACAAATGGGCCAGATTGTAGGTGAGTTGAAGAAAAAGCAACAAAGAGCACTTCCCAACACCACAGAAATTCCTCACAAATTAAGAGATAAAGGCAAGGAATAATGTCAGGCGGTGACTTTACGTAGTGGATGCATAATAGCAAGGGTTGTAAAAATAAAATCGCATGAACAATCTAAAATTCAACAAGGCAAAGATCATGCGTCAGAGGAGAGTGTTCATAAGGTAGAACAAGAACCAAAAGAAATAACCACAGTAACTTCTACAGCATTAACACCACAGGACGAGCAGTCACCTCCATTTCCATAATGGTTGAAAAAGAAGAAAAGCGATGAAAATTGATATCAACGTTTTCTTGGAATATTAAAATAGTTGCACATCAACATCCCTTTTGTGTAAGCAATAGAACAAATGTCCACCTATGCTATGTTCTTAAAGGATATTATATCCAAGAAAAGGAGCATACAAAAATACAAGGTGGTGGCTCTAGAGCAAGTCAACAATACGATAATTCCTCCCAAGATGAGTGACCCTAGAAGTTTTACAATACCTTATTCAATAGGAGGAATTTATATTGGGCATGCTCTATGTGATCTATGGGCAGGCCTAAATATAATGGCCTTGACAATTTTTAAAAAAATTGGAGATTGGAGAACTCACACCCACATCAGTGACCCTCAAATTAGTAGAAATATCGCTTGTACATCCGGAAGGGAAGTTGGAAAATGTGTTGGTTAAAGTGGATAAATTCATCCTTCCTGTGGACTTCATTATGCTTGATTATGAAGCTGATAAAGATGTCCCTATTATCTTGGGACAACCATTTCTCACCACTGGAAGAGCTCAGATCGATGTACATAAAGGATAGATTATAATGAATGTCAATGGTAAAATACTAAAGTTCAACATCATTAAGGCGATAAGCTACACGAATGAAGTACACTCAGATGAGGAATGACCCTGCAGGTTTGATTGGGAAGCAGATGAAGAATGAGGGCCAAAGGAGGAGACCTACACTACAGTCCAATCATGTAATGCGATGACCGTGATACAGAAAACTTGTGAAGTGCTAAATATAGAGGAAGAAAAGGGATTGGATAAAAATTCTCTATAACAACCTCCAGTCTTAGAATTGAAGGTGTTACCAGCCCAACTGAAGTATGCATTCCTGGGACAAAATGCAACCTTGCAAGTCATCATATCATACTTAACAAAGAAAGAGAAACAGCTCTTCTTGAAGTGTTAAAAAAATACAGCAAAGGCATAGAGTGGAACCTTGCTGACATTAAGGCTATAAGCCCATCCTATTGCATGCACAAAATTAGATAAGAAGAGGGTAAAAAGGGCTCTGTTGAAACTCAACGTAGATTGAACCCTGCAATGAAAGAAATGGTCAAAAAGGAAATCATCGAATGGTTGGATGTTGGAATTATCTACCCTATCTAAGATAGCACATGGGTTAGTCAAGTGCAGTGTGTGCTAAATAAATGAGGAATGACGGAATGTCAGTCGTTCCCAATGAGAACAACAAACTAATACCAACGCGTACAATTACCGGTTGGAAAATCTGCATGGATTACCGAAAACTCAATGCAGCGACAAAAAAGGATCACTTCCCCTTGCCCTTCATTGATCAAATGCTGGATAGATTGGCAAAGAATGACTATTTTTGCTTTCTAGACGGCTACGTGGGGCATAACCAAATTATGATCACACCAGAATATCAACAGAAAACAACATTCACATGCCCATATGGGACGCGCTTTTCATCACATGCCATTTGGATTGTGCAATGCTCCTAGCACATTTCAAAGGTGCATGATGGCTATCTTCTCATATTATCTCGAAGATTCTGTAGAAATATTTATGGACAAATTTTTAGTCTACGGAAGGGCATATGAAATGTGCTTGGAGAATCTAGAGAAAATCTTTAAGAGGTGTGAAGACACAAATTTGGTTTTGAATTGGGAAAAATGTCATTTCATGGTGACCGAGGGGATTGTTCTCAACCACAAAGTTTCTAAGACTGGCCGAAGTTGATCCAGCAAAGATCGAGACCATTGAGAAGCTGTAGCCCCCAACGTATGTGCAGACTTTGAGAAGTTTTTTAGAACATGCTGATTTCTATCGCAGATTTTTCAAGAACTTCTAAAAAATTTCCAGCCACTAAATATGTTGGAGATGGACTGCCCTTTTGATTTCGATGACAATTGTTTCAATGCATTTGAGAAGTTGAAGAAAGCACTAGTCTTAGTTCCTGTACTAATTTCACAACATTGGACAAAATCATTTGAACTCATATGCCAAACCAGCGGATATGCGATGGGAGCAGCGTTAGCTCAATGAATAGAAAGGATTCTTCATCCTATTGCATATGCAAGTAAAACCCTTAACAGCACCCAAGAGAATTACACGACCACTGAGAAGGAGTTGCTGGCAGTTGTTTTTTCCATGGAAAAGTTTCGACCCTATTTGCTAGGATCAAAGGTCATTATTCACATTGATCAGTCTGCTATGAAATATTTGATGACCAAGAAGGATCCAAAATCAATATTGATCTGGTGGGTCCTATTACTACAGGAGCTTGACATAGAGATTTTGGATATAAAAGGGACAGAGAATAAGTTCGCTGATCATATCAAGGCATGGAAATCATGAAAATGATTGCGTACAACCTTTTGTGAATGTCTCATTTCCTGAAAAATTATTGTTGAAAATCGATAAATATTTGCCTTAGTATGAAGACATTGTCAATTTCCTTGTCTGTAAGCAATTTCCAGACGAATATACCTCTGAACAAAAGAATAGGCTTATACATGATTGTAAATCCTATTATTGGGATGAGCCAAGATATATAAAAGGGGACCTGACCATATCCTGAGACAATGCATCTCTGAAATGGAATTTCATCGCAACCTTTACCAATGCCATGAATCGTCTTATGGTGGACACTTTGGAAGTCAGCGCACAGCTGTGAAGGTCTTGAAAAGTGGATACTATTGGTCTACCTTATTAAGGAATGCGCGCGACTATGTCATGAAATACGACATGTGCCAAGCACCGGGAACATTTCTAAAAAAATGAAATGCCAATGAATGTCATCCTGGAGGTGGAATTATTTGACGTCTGGGGAATCGATCTTATAGGGTCATTTCCACTGTCTAATGACAACAACTACATCTTATTTGCTATTGGCTATGTATCTAAATGGGTGGAGGAGATTTCCTGTGCCTCAAATGATGCGATCAAGGTATTGAAATTCTTCCAGAAAAACATTTTCACTCGCTTTAGCACTTCACGTGCCATTATAAGCGACAAAGGCACACATTTTATCAATTCCATCATTTGTAAGATTCTTGTCAAATATAACGTGCACCATAAAATAGCAACAACATACCACCCCTAGACCAACGGTTAGACAGAGGTATCAAATAGGGAAATCAAGACAGTATTGAAGAAAGTGGTTAATCTGACATAAAAAGATTGGGCTCAAAGGTTAGACGAAGCATTATGAGCTTACCGCACTGCATACAAAACTCCCATAGAGATGTCCCAATATGCCTTACTTTTTGGAAAAGTAGGCCACTTGCCACTGGAGCTGGAACACAAATCATTATGGGCCATGAAAAAACTCAACTTTGATTTAAGAAGTGCGGGAGAGGCAAGAAAGCTTCAACTGTTAAAACTAGATGAATGGAGAGTGCAATCATATGAAAACGCCAAGATTTACAAATAGCAGACAAAGCGTTGGCATGATCAACACATCCGTAAGAAAAACTTTGAAATGGCCAAAAAGTTTTATTATTTAACTCTCGACTTCGTCTTTTTCCAGGAAAGGTAAAATCACGTTGGTTAGGACCATTCATCGTAAAAAAAGTCTATCCACATGGAGTGGTAGAATTGACCATTGAAGATGGGACCAACGCATTTAAGGTTAATGGGCACAGAATTAGGCCGTACTATGGAGGGGATTTTCATCGCGCAAAAATCTTCATAGACTTGGGGAAGCTTGAATGATGTGATACAAGGAATCCCTGCACTTTGATGTAATATCTATTACGAGACACATCACATTTTTTGTATCCTTTGCTATTTTTTTCATTTAGATTGCCTATTGCTTATTTTTTATCTTCTAATTTTTAATTGACTGCTTACTGCTTTCTATTTTATTATTTAATTAACATTCTTAATTAATTTATATATATATATATATATATATATATATATATATGTAGATGAGTGTTGCGATGAGATTGGTGATGCGTGGGAATTATAGCTGAATGCATCTAAAAAAGAACTCATCGCAGGTGAAGGAACGATACGTCATACCACCATAGGTTGGTGAAAAGACATATTGTTTGGCATTCCATCCAATCGCCATTAATGTGCGCAGCATCATCATTTCCTCGAATCGTGAGGCAGTCCATCGTTTCCCCCCGCACTCTGTGCCTATTTAAATCCTTCTTCGATTATCCTATTTCCTTGTGCTTTCATAAACGTTTCCTAAAACCCTAAGCTCTCTGAGCCCTCAAGACCTTCCGACGAAACTTAAAGCTCTCCAACCTTATTTCTGTCATATCTTTTCCTCTTGCATCCCAAATGGCCGGACAAAACACCCCGTCGTCTGCCCGATCATCTTACCCCACCATCTTCTATGAGGCGGTATCCCCCACCGTTTCCATTAATCCCATTTCATTTGTTGTCACTGCCACACCTACCTACGCCCTGCCACCAACAGTGGCATCTCAATTGCCATTCAACCCTGTGCTTATCCTCGTAGCTGCAGCTGCGTCTCAATCCTCGTCCCCTCATATTCACCTACAACCAACCACCTCAACCACAAGCGAGGCACAACGTAGGGACGTGAGAGAGGTCTTTGTGGATATTCTTAAAAATCTAAAAGCCTCTTGAATCACTTGACGAAGGTGTGGTAAACCAGCCAAGCAACCAACGTTGATGGGGATTAACCGCATGATACAAAAGATGGCCATTACTTGTTCTCTTGAGAGCGAATGATCATGCATTGTGGGGAGCAGTTTTCTCTTGACAAAGTATAACCAAACATTAGCTTCAGGCGTTAGGCTGTGTGGTGACAACGTCTTGACCCCTTTTGGCGAGACTGTCCATTTTGTCCCAGGAAGCGCAACCACCTTCAGTGCTTCTCTTTACTATTTAGACATTGGGCTTTCAAGAGTTCTATTTCCTTCGGCGTTAGAGATGTCTTCAAAGTTGTATAAGTGATTAATTTTCTTGACGCCGAATCCAAAGGTTGCCTCCCTAACGTCAGCTCTATATCGCCCAGTGTGAGGCTTTCCCTTGCAAAATGTGGTCACTACATAAGGTTTGACCATTTTGGCCCTTACACAAAATTCTCTCTAGCCCAATGCCTTGACTGTTTCGCTGATGAAGGTAGGAGCTCTCTGGGAAGAAACCCATCTCGATCAGAATTGGTAGTCGCTTCTTGAAAACTCTTTCCTTCTCTACCATGGGTGCCTTGCTCTTCTTGTCCTTCAACGTCATCTCTTGTTTTTGTGTTTTCTCTTTTTTAGGAGTGCCACCTTCTACTCCTTTTTTATTCTCTTCCTTTTGGTTTTTGAACATCCTTCCTTTTTCTCGCATCTACCTCCTTTATCGCTTTCTTTCCTTTCTTCTCGACGCATTGAGCCCTTTCTTTCCTGGCTCTTTCCTATTCTTCACTTTCCTAGCACAGCTCTTTTTGGAGTTCCATCGCAGCTCAATCTGCGCTATCCAACGATTTCTCCGGATGCGATGGAAAATTGATGCGCTTGAGCTCCTCATTGTGAATTTTGCGATGGAGCTCCATCATTGCTATTAAGACTTCAGCCTCCTTTCGTATATCACCGAGGCCTTCCCTTACCCTTTTGGCCTTCTTTTCAAATGCTGTTGCCAACGCCTTGGCAGATGAGGCAGAGCCACTTGCCTCGATGCTTCTTCTCCTTCCTCCTTTTATACTCCTTTTAACAGCTGGCTCCTCTTCAACAACGATAACCATTTTGCCTTGTTTCTCCTCACTTTCCGCACTATTAGGCCCACACGACGATAGCAAGGAGAGATTCTTTTTTTTTTTTTTTTGGTTCAAAACCTCCATTTCTGAAATATGAAATTGTCTTAGAAATAAGTAGAGGATCTTTGAATATTAAGCCTGTAGTTTCTTAAGGTTAGAAATAAATTTAGAAGAAGAAGGAATAAAACTTTAGAAAGTTCTGGTCTAGGAAATTGGGTTAGGTACTTTGAGAGGTCTAAGGCAACCTATGAAGGTGATTGAAGTACTAAGAAATCATAAGTATATGCTTAAGGACAAACATTGTTTTAAATTTAGGGTGTGATAACTTGTAAGAAAAATAAGTTATTGTATCTCTTCTATGGAAAAAAAAAAATAAATAAGCGAAAGGCATGAAGTTTCGACATTACCAAAGAATTTATATAAAAAAAGGAATATGCGATCACACACTCTCAATATCTAACATATCTAAATTTCGGACTGATATTGCTATCTTTGTGCATACATAATACCCCTCAGCACAACAAGATGAATGCATGATTACATCAGCCATGTACCTGCTGACGCGATCAAGCAAGAACTGCCAAAAAAGAGGATGATCACATTGCTATAGGCGATGAGGCTTGACATGACATGGGCGGTGGGAGTCATGAGAAAAATAAGATAAAATAAAGAAGAAAGGCATCCTCGAACACCTATAAATTTTCAAGCAAGAAGAACAATAGTGGAAAATGAGAAAATTCTGAGAGGAAACTCTGCTAAAAACCATTCCTATATTTTCATAGAAATTCCCTAGTAAGAGCTTAAGATTTCTATGAGAGAGAAAGAAGGATACCAATATTTAATTTTCTAAGTGAAGCAATCGTCAAATGAGCCGTAGGGAGCAAGGAATTGCAGATCACGACTTGATTCTATACTCTTTTCTTTTCCTTTGTGTATTTGCATTGTACTTTCTTTATTAACAAATTCAGACTTTGCAATATAAATACATGTTCATCTTATCTTTTATCCGTGTTTTCCATCAATATCATGCGTAACTAAATTGCCAAATGGGTTGAGAACTGTGCAACTAATACTACTAAAAAAAAAGAGAATCAGGCGATCAACTTGTCTTATGCATATGCTTATATGATTTGCTTGAATCAATTGAAAGTATATCTCCATATTAATTTTGAATTAGCTCTACAAAAGTATTAATAATAAGAATAGTACATTCTATTATATAGATTTAAAAGCATAAAAACTTAAATTCTAATAACATTTTAAAACTTACTTGTCGAGCTCGTATATCCAAATGAGTGACAAAAAATAATCCTCTAAATTGAACTTTGAAATTAATTTTAAAAACCTATATGAGTAATGTGAATGTAAAATAACATGGAGCCGAACGAAAATATATATAATATAATGTGAATATAAAAATTATGTAAAAAAAATGAACGAAACTTTTTTAATAGAATGTTTTTCAGAGTTGAGATTGAAAAGTGAATTTCGAAATGAAGAAAAATGTTTATAAACTGCCCAGTTATGATGTTGATAGAAAAAGTATTGGTTGACTCTTTATTTATTAAAAAAAAATTAAATTTTAAAGGGCACATTATTTGACTAACTTTTCTTCTATTAGGATTTACATGAGTTGGAATTTAAAAGCCCATTATAGATGAAAAAATCAAGGTAAAATGTCATTTAAAATTCAAAATAAAATGTTGGCAAGCTATACGATTGAAAAATCTTGTGATTCACCAATGAGACAACACTCCACACCAACAAGCTAACACTAGTTACTTAAGTTGAACTTTATACATATATATATTAATACATATTACTTTATAATTTGTATTAAAGATACAAAGGATGGATAAATTAAGGAGGGCATGTGCCCCCTAGCTCCTACGTGGCTCCACCCATACCTAGATCAATGTAAAATTATACATTATTTGTCTTATGAGGAGTAATATGATACACCAATCTTTATGCATTCTACTTAAACTACACACAAAGTAAATAAATAAATAAATACTATTATTACGGGTTTGCAACGCGGAGCGGTCGACTTTGTTTCAAGAGGTGAAAAATGGAGCCACCACAAATTTTGATTTATAGGGCGTGACTGTACACCCAAAACCTACAGAAATAGTTTGTGCACAAAGATAAAGGGTTCAACGATTTTTTTATGTATAGAGAAGGTATTAGCACCCTACAACTTTCGTTCAAAGAATGAATTTTATTTTTCTCGTGTTAATTTAAGGAAAATGGCCTTTGTAGAAAAAAAGATTTTTATGTTGATTTTTAAATATCCCATTTTTTTTTGTCACTATTAAAGTAAATAATGAACAATAATCATGAGTAGTCAAAGAATATTAGAAAATTTTATTTGAATTTAAGTTGGTCATCCAAAATAAATTCATCACCTAAAGAATATTAGGGAATCGAGCTTTTGAAATCCTAATTTCCATCATAAGGAAAGTTTTATTAAAAAGATGCTCGAAAAAAAATCTTTTGCGAAGACCATTTATATATATATATATTATTTTAAGGAAAATATTATTTGTTAAGGGGTCTTTTTAAATATAAAAAAATTTCAAAAAATATTTACACTTCATAATAAAAAGTTCTAAAAGCACAAGTACTTTTAGAACTTTTTCCTATAAAGTGTAAATATTTTTGGAATTTTTGTATTTATAAGAATTTTTCTTTAAGGGTCTTTTTAAATATTAAAAAATATTTAAAAATATTTACACTTCATAGCAAAAAGTTCCAAAAGTACAAGTACTTTTAGAACTTTTTCCTATAAAGTGTAAATATTTTTTATATTTTTCTATTTATAAGAATTTCCCTTTTTGGGATCTTCTTAAATATAAAAAATATTTAAACATATTTACACTTCATAGCAAAAAGTTCCAAAAACACACGTAATTTTAGAACTTTTTGCTATAAAGTGTAAATATTTTTGAAATTTTTTACACTTCATAGCAAAAAGTTCCAAAAGCACAAGTAATTTTAGAACTTTTTACTATAAAGTGTAAATATTTTTGAAAATTTTCTACTTATAAGAATTTTCCATTTTGTAATTTAAAAATTGGTGAGGTACATGAGCCGCGATAATGAAAAGACTAAAATTAAGATTTTACAAAATATTGAAGATTTGATCGAGAATAAATTGACTCAAATCTCATATTTGAAGAATAAAAGAAATAATTAATCTATATATGTTTAGTCAATAAGGAAGGAAACACTAAATATATTTGAAGAAATCGTGACTCAAATACCTTAGCTAGTTTAGTTTATAACTAACTTTATCTTGTAAAGGGTCTGTTGGTATGTGTTATAAATACCACTGACCAGAAAACAAAATAGAGTGAGTTCATAATTTTCTATTTTTCTGAAAACAAAACAAAGTTGTACGCAATCTTCTAAATGAAAAAAAACGTGAATCTTTCAATGGACGTAAGCATCTTGGCCGAACCATGTAATCTTGTGTGTTTCTTCTTCTTTTCTTTATCTTCTTTGTTCGATCGACTTCAATCTTTCTGCAAATTACCGTAATATAATCTAGCTATCGAATCGTGTCAAATTCTAATGCATCGAGTTGAATCGTGCATCAATTTCTTCAATTGAGTAGCTTCAAGTCAGTCGCTTTTGTCTTCGAGTCATATCGAGTAAAAATCAAGACTCATCGAGTAGGATCAAGTATCGATCAGCCCTCATCGCGTTTCATCAAGCAAGAACAGAATCTCGTCGAGGATAGAAGGAAATTCACATCGAGCATCGAGTAGAAACATATCGAGCATCGAGTATTTAGCATCAAGGATTTGACAGAGCCTTTCTCAGCCATTTCTTCATCATCTCAGTGTTGATCTTGAGTTATTGGGCCTAGAGAAGATTGAATAACCCAACAATATTCTCTATTGGAGGACCAGTCTTACTCCATTATGAATCTATGAAAAAATATTTGCATTATTGTTGGCTACCATATCTTATAAAAGACAGATTTAATGAGACAGAGATCTATTTCTGCAATACCATCTACGTCTCGAGGCAATATTCTTGCGAAAAGATATTTTCACTTATGAACAACTAATTGTTTACAACATTACTTACATGTAAATACAAAGTTTCTAGTGAGACATGATCGACCTAATTTAGTGAAAGAATACTCAAGCTCTCCTTAAGTGTGAGACTCCCTCTCGAACATATATAACTCTAATCTTTCCATTTTCAAATGTGAAGACCGTTTCATTTGAAATATTTAAGCTTCCCTTAAATATGAGAATTTATTCTCAAGTAAATGTCAATGTTGCGATTTTTGATTAGGTAAATTTATTCGTAATATCAAAATTAGTGTAGTGTGATTTTTTAAAACACATTTGAATTTTTTTTATAAGGAAAACATGTTTAATTAAGAGGCATAACAAATTTTTTTTGGAATTTCTATTGGCATCTATTGATGATAGACTTCTATCAGTTTCTATCTCTGATAGACACTGCTAGACTTCTATCAGTCTTTATCAGCCTCTATCACTGAAGATTAAAAATTTATAGCATGCAGGGTAAAGCAAAAGCTAAGATTTTCCTTTGTCGTCATCTCCACGAGAGATTGAAAATGGAGTATCTTACAATAAAAGATCCTTATATATTGTGGACAAATTTGAAAGAGAGGTATGATCATAAAAACTAAACAGTTATTCTTCCTAAAGCTTGTTATGAGTTGATGCACTTAAGGCTACCAGATTTCAAATCAGTAAGTGATTACAACCCGCGTTATTTAAAATTAGTTTGAAATTGTTGTTATGCAGAGAGAAAATTACTGATGCTGATATATTAGAGATGACATTTTTTACATTTTAGTCTTGAATATGCTCTTGCAGCAGCAATATCGAGAGAAAGGTTTTAAATAGTTTTCTGAACTAATTTTATGTCTTCATGTGACCAACAAAATAACGAGTTATTGATGAAAAATCATGAATCTCGACTAACTGAAACAACACCATTCCTTAAAGTGAATGTTGTGAATGTTAATATTATGGAGTTATTGGGGTTGATGCCCTAAATCTCGTAGGGTCCTATAATTTGTAATTGTAATGTACAAACATTTTATTTATGTAATAAATATTTGATGTTTTATTTCAAAATTAGTTGCATTAACCACAAACCAATAAACTAACATGAGGGTTATCTTGTAACTTAAACATGTATGTAGAGACATACAGGTGGATCATGTTTAAGTAATAACCTAAATGGTCTGTAGTAGATGGATAAAGCTGGATACTTTATCTTGGTGACACTATGAGTATGACCCACTTTGTAGGTGTTACGATCGTTGTAAAGTGCTACAAATGATATGATCATAATGATTCATATGGAAACATGTGAGTGTGGACATTCTATACAAAGGAGTTTGTATAAGACCAAACCATGAAATGTTAGTCTCATTATATAATACCGTTCATAATAGAGATTTACATTTCACTAGGATGACAATAGGTGACATATCTTGAATCCTGAATGAGTTGTGAACCTGCTATGAGTTGCAGTCCTTTGATTTGCCTGGGTGAGAGTGATCAGATCGTCGACTCAACAAGCTTACAATTTTAGGGATTCGTCTGATGGGAAGCTGGGAACACTGCTACACAAGATAGAATTCACTCATTCCCCAATGTTGGGGCAAATAGATGAATTGCTCCCTTGAGGACTGATTCTGGAGCTTGAACAATGAGACGCCACACCCTCTCCTAACCGGAGAAGGGTTTGAATCATTTGAGGGATCAGTGGTACTTAAGGAGTTAGATGTAACTACAGGGGCAAAACGATAATTTTGGCCCAACTATGCTTACGAGAAATTTATGGAAGTTCATCATACTATTCATTGGTTATATCCAATAGACACATAAATATATCTATAGTGCGAAGAGTTCAGCTGTCGGTCTTTAGTGGAGTGCCTGACAGTTAACGGATGGTGAATAATTTAAATAAAAAGTTTAATTAATTATTTACGTATCATTGAAGCTTCAAGTTACACGTCCATGAGGTCCCCTTGGTAGTTCAATAGGATTAAATGAGAATCAACTTTTTGATTAATTTGAATTTTTTAAATTAATTGAAGAAGTTAATTATATATGATATAATGAATTAAATTTTAATTATATGTGATAGAATTACTATAACGTATTTGATACATTATATTATTTAGTATGTATGAGAGGAAATAAATATTTGAATATGATTCGAATATTATTTATATGAATTAGATTCATATAATTAAATTTAATGTAAATACGATTTTTATTAAAAGGCTTTGGTAAGAGATAATTGAAACTATAGGTTATATTGTATTTCATACAATATAAAAACTATTGGTTATATATTATATGTTATATAACATATAGTTATGTATGTATATATATGTATAATAAATTAGTTATTATATATATGTGTGTATGTATTATATTAATAATTTAAATTAAATTAATTTCTTAATCCAATTTGTTTTGAATTATAGGAAGGGAAATAACTTGCCTCCCCAATAATCTCTCAACCCACGTTTTAGGTGGAGAGTTATTAAGTTGTTCATCTTCTTCCTACAAAAGTGGTTGGAAAGTCAAAGAGGTTTTTTAAGTGTGCTTTATAGAATAGTTTTGAGAGTTTTTCTGATTCTTCCTCCCCTCCTCCTCTCTTCTGTTAATATTCTCCCTTCCCTCACCAAAATCACCAGAGCCCACACCACCTAGGTTCTCTACCTGAGAATACTAAGGTCTCCAATTGGTGGCGTCCCAATTGGTCTTTTTTTTTTTTCGTTTGTGATTTGGACATAGACACTAGTTCTTTCTTTTGTTTGCATATTGTATTTTTCTGTAAATGCATAATTTTTCTGTTATTGTCTTTAAAATTTCAATTATGTGAAAATTGAAAAATTGGGACGATCCTACATCTACTCAAGGTGCCTTCATTAGGGTTTCTTCAGCATGCAATTAGTAGAAGAAATCAGGATCATGAAACACTCTAATTCATCAATTTTAGCAACAAATCGAGCATGTTCATATATATATATATATATAAACTCACCTTTGAAGGCTTTAAGCTTCAAATTCTGCTTCAATCTCCTTAGCAACAAGTTGTGGACCACCAATAGATCTTCCCTACTATTCTCTTGTACTTTAGATTGATTTGTGGGAATCAAAATGAGTTGAATTGATGGGAATTTAGAGGGAAAAGACTGGTTTTCAGCTGAAAAGTGAAGAATACTTCTTCAGTAATTTTTCTTTGACAATTCAAAATGCATGGATTTCAACTCAGCATTAAAGCATGGGTTTCAACTCAGCATTAAAGCCTGAATTTTGTACCCACACCTCATGCAATCCAAATGGTCAGCTTCTACATGAATTGTGAGTGGGATTTTGGTGTCAAAATAGTGGGAAAATCTCACTTTAGTGGAATTATCCAAAAATCAATTTTCCTATTAATTTTGAAATTCTTTTTCAAAATTAATATCAAATTTTAGTTTTTAATTCTTTAATTAAATTGAAATTTCTTTCATTAATTCAATAATTAATTTTTCAAATAAAAGTAATAACTAATTAAATAGTTTAATTAATTCTATCAATTTAATATCAAATTTTAAATTAATTAAATACCAATTTCACAACCAAGAATCCCCATTCGTGTAATTAATATCTAAACCATATTTAAATATTATCCAATTTTCCAATCTCGTTTAGTTCAATAATTAAACGTGTATTTAGATCTCATATAATTACTAATTCTCTTAATTCGAATTTGAACGTTTCAAGTTAAACTCATCACTCTATTCTAAGGTTTATTTCGTTTGTGAGCTAGTAGGGGACCTAATGTACCTACAGATCATGGGCTCCAACAATTTGAGATTAATCGACTAAACTCTTTAAATCGAACTAATCAACATTCGTAAACTACGGGTCACTCTACTAAAGCCCAATAGTTGCATTCCTCTCACTGTAGATATATTTATATTCACTTGATATAAAAATAATTAACAAATTAACCCTTCACAGGTTGTTCGTAATAACGATTGGGTCAATAGCTATTTTACTCCTGAGATTATATCTTTGTCCTTATGTCCCACTGATCCTCTAATGAACAATTGGTTTGTGCTCCAATCACTAAACTGAGTCTCTCTCGAGCTAATAAGATGGTGGGACCCCTTGTTCAAGACCTAAAATCAATACTTAAGAGAAAATCCTTTTTATTATCCCTAAAAGTGTGTAGGAGTGTATTCTATCTTTCACCCTATGTCCCTAGCTATCTACTTAGTCTTATCCCTGAAATGGGAGGCTTATTGAGTCGGCATTGTTGAGCCAACCCTCACCCATGTAAATCTAAGTATAATCCCGAATAAATAAGAGTTCGTAGTTGGCTCAGGATTAAGGTCAAGTTACCTAGATCATCGCATTGAAATAGTCAGTCTTAAATAGTAAACATCATTATAAAGTAAGAGTGACTTGTTTCTTGGTCTAGTCTTACACAAACTCATTGCATAGGACGCCCTCACTTGCATGTCTCCACATGAACGATTCAGGATCACATCGTTTGTACTAAATACAAAGTGGGTCGTATCCAATAGTGTTACCAGAATAAGGTACCCAATTTTATTCGTATACAATAGACCATTCTGGCTATTTACTCGAACTTGATCTATTCTCATGTCTCCACATAAAGTCCAAGTACTGATGTAATAGCCATGGATCTTAGTTTATTGGATTTAGTCTTACAAGTACAATTTACATATTCAATAACATTTTATTGAATAAACCTCAATAGTATATTTATTGTAAATAAAATATGTTTAACATTACAAACTGCGAGTTTTAAGACATACAACCCAGCAAACTCCCACTTGGACTAAAACTCCAATAGATTTACATATATACAAATATATATAATGTTGAGCAACGAGAGAATAAATATAATAAACTAGGGCAATTGACACCTAGTATAATAATCGTTGTCGAGGTTGTGACCATGGCAGAGGAAGAAATAATAATTATTTTCGTACTGGTCATTCTAATAATTTAAATTTCAAAAGAACCACATAAAATGATGATCACAAAGAAAAATCTGCACAAGATAAGAGTTCAAAACATGTTAAAAATAAATGCTTCTAATGCGGAATAACTGGGCATTGGTCACATACCTATCGTATGTTAAAACACTTAGTTGATCTTTATCAAGTCTTCTTTAAGGAAAAAGAGAAAAATGTGGAAACAAATTTTGCATACCAAGATAATGACATATTTGACCCATCCCATGTGACAAATTTGGATGTGACAAACTTTTTTTAATCACCTGAAGAGAAAATCGGCAGAATTGATTGAACATTAGAGTTTTCTTTGACTTTGAAAATATCTAGGTTTAATGTTGTTTTTTTTTCTTTCATCTCCATGTTCTTTCTTCTTATTAGATGTTAACCTTTGTATATTTCAAATGTTGATTTCCTTATTTTAATAATTTTTTATGAAGAAACTTGGATCATTTTAATATGTTGGGTGACTAAAAAATGTGTAAAAAAAGATCCATGTTTGGCAGATAGTACAACTACACATACAATACTTACAAGTAAAAAAAATATACTTTTCTAGATTGACAATGCTGGAAGCAAAAGTCAATACAATATCAAGTTTTGCAAACCTAATTGAAGGATTTGGAAAAGAAAATATTATTTTACCTAGAGGAACAAAATTTACAATTGACAATGCATTTTTCTCTGGTCAATCAAAGAGAAATCTACTTTATTTTAAAGATATATGTTGCGATGGTTATCATATCGAGAATGATGGAAATAATAATATGGAGTACTTTTATATCATATATACTGTCTCATATGAAAAATGTATACTGGAAGATTTGTCTTCTTTATCTTCTAGATTATATTATACTCATAT
The DNA here is from genome assembly GCF_009727055.1 of Benincasa hispida. Lineage (NCBI taxonomy): Eukaryota > Viridiplantae > Streptophyta > Magnoliopsida > Cucurbitales > Cucurbitaceae > Benincasa > Benincasa hispida. The sequence continues at coordinate 58,298,949 of NC_052357.1, forward strand.
ATGAGTAATTGAAACATAAACAACAATGAACTTGAAGTACATGAATCCATACATATTTACAATTTGGCATGACAGATCAAATCATCTAGGGTCTATAATAATGAGAAGAGTTATTAAGAATTCAAATGAACATCCATTGAAGAGTCAAAAGATTCTTCAATCTAATGAAATTATCACGTGATGCTCGCTCTCAAGGAAAACTAATCATTAGATCATCACCAGATTAAGTGGGGAATGAATCACCTACATTTCTAGAACGAATTCATGGTGGTTTATGTGGACGTATTAACCCACCAAGTGGACCATTTAGATATTTTATTATGTTAATAGACGCATTGAGCAGGTGGTCACATGTGTGCTTATTATCAAGTCAAAATCTTAAAATTGCAAGATTATTTGCTCGAATAATTAAGTTCAGAGTAGAATTTCCTGATTATACAATTAAGATCATTCATCTTGATAATGCTGGGGAATTACATCCTAAGCATTTGATAGTTATTATATGTCAATTTGGATGAGTGTTGAACATCTTGTAGCTCATGTTCGTACATAAAACATTTATAAAACATTTGCAATTAATGCAAGACTATTACTCATAAGAGCTAAGCCTCCTTCATTTGTATGTGGACATGCTATTTGCATGCAACATCACTTGTACGCATTACCCCAGTAGATAATCATAAGTACTTGCCATTACTATTGACTTATGGTCATGAGCCAAATATTTCCCATTTGAGAATTTTTCGATGTGCAGTATATGTTCCAATTACTCCACCACAATGCACTAAGATTGGTCCTCAAAGGAGGTTAAGAATATATATTGGAAATGGTTCCACATTAATTATCAAATATCTTAAACCTCTAACGGATGATGTGTTTATTGCAACATTTGCTGATTGTCATTTTAATCAGATAAATTTTTCAACATTACGAGGTGGAATTAAGAAGTTGGAAAAAGAAATTACGTGGAATGCATCGTTATATTCTCATTTAGATCTCCGTAGCAAATCAGTTACCAGATGTATTTATAGATGCAAAGAAAGTAATTAAGTCACATATACCAGCTGCAAATGTTTAATCGAAAATTGACATCGCAACACAACAAGTTGTCACTAATGAATCTAGAACACGCTAGAAGCATGGTAGACTAGTGGGTTCCAAAGATAAAAATCCTCGAAAATGAAAAATAATTAATAGTAAAAAAACATGGTTGGGGATATAAATACCAATGAAGAAATCCTTGACACGACTAGTGAGGAAGGTGAAAGACTTAAAGATAATAACGAGATTTCAATAAACTATGTCATGACATGGAAAAGATGCAACCAAACTAATGTAGTTATTGACAACATTTTTTGCGTATAACATTGCTCTTGATATTGTATCTGAAAATAAGGATTTTGAACCAAATCTGTTAAAGAATGTCATCATAGAAAAGATTGGCTTTAGTGGAAAGAAGCAATCTAGGCAAAATTAAACTCACTTTCAATACGTCAGATTTTTGAACTAGTAGTCTGAAAATCAGAAGGTGTTAAACCCGTGGGATACAAATGGGTATTTGTGAGAAAAAAATTGAAAATAATGTAGTACCAAGATATAAAGCAAGAGTAGTTACACAAGGTTTCTCGTAAAGACCTCGTATTGAATATAAGGAGACGTATTCTCCAGTGGTGGATGCAATTATATTAAGATATTTAATTGGTCTAATTGTGCATGAAAATTTAGACATGCATCTTATGGATGTAGTCACAACATATTTATATGGATCTCTTGAAAATGATATTTATATGATAAGTTGAGGAGGATTTAAGGTACCAGAAACATATAAATCAAATTCCCAAGAATTGTATTGGATAAAGTTACAGAAATCATTATATGGATTGAAACAATTAGGACGAATGTTGTACAATCACCTAAGTAGATATTTGTTGAAAGAAATATATCAGAAAAATCCAATAGGTTCGTGTGTTTTTATATAGAAATCACAGTCAGGATTTGTTATTATAGCTATATATGTTGATGATTTAAATATAATTGGACTTCTGAAGTGCTTTCAAAGGAAATAGAATATCTTAAGAAAAAATTTAAGATGAAAGATCTCTGAAAAAAAAGTTTTCCCTTGGTTTGCAAATTGAGCCTTTAGTAGATGAGATATTTGTTCATCAATCAACTTATACATGAAAAGTGTTGAAAAGATTTTATATGGATAAAACACATCCATTGAACATTCTAATGGAAGTTTGTTCACTAGATATGAAGAAAGATATATTTTGACATTGAGTTGATAATGAAGAACTTCTTGGTCCTGAAATACCATATATTAGTGCAACTGGTACACTTATATATCGTGCTAATAATAGAAGACCAGATATTGCATTTTAGAGAATTTATTGGCTGTTGGGAATGTCTTAGAACTTGCAGTTCGTAAATTTTGTGTTAAACATTCTATTTGTCCATAAAATATTATTAAGTATCTTATTCAATAAAGTTGTTGATTTTGCATTCTTTTATGAAAAACCAATAAACATATCCATGACTATAGTATGAATACTTTAACTTTATGTGGTGACATAAACATGATCAAGTTAATAGTATATAGCTTAAATGGTCTAAAAGTATATGGATGAAATTGGGTATCTTATCCTGGTATTAGTATTGGATGCGGCCCATTTTGTATAGGTAATACAGATGACGTGATCCACAGATCATTCATGTAGAGACATATGAATTGGGGCATCCTATGCAATGAGTTTGCATATATACTGGACCAGGAAATAGTCATTTTTCTTTATAATGACTGTTTACTGTTAAAATTGACTATTTCATACTAAAGTAACCTAGGATGACTCGATCTTAATCTTGAGCTAGCTATGAACTCCTGTTTATTCGAGATTATCCTTTGATCTGTATGGGTGAGAGTAGTCCAACAACACTGCTCAATAAGCCTTCTATTTTGGGGATAAGACCGGATGGATAGCTGGGGACACAACCCTGCAAGATGAAATTCACTCCTACAAATTTTAGGGTTACCAGATAGGTTATTCTCTTAAGTGTTGTTCCTGGTCTTGAACAATCGAGGCCCCACCTTCTCATGATAGAGAAGAACATGATTCATAAGTAGTATTATGAATGATATTTTTCATTGGAGGCTCAGTGGGAACTTAGGGAACAATAAGTATTTACAGGGGTAAAACGATAATTTTAACCCAGCTGTAATTACGAACGACCTATGAAGGATCTTAACGAACTCTTATATAAGAGTACCTCTGAGCGGAAGCGGATCGTTCCAAACTTATTGTGACATAATTACAACATTTACAATCTAACAGAACACATATGCATTATACAACAAATTACGGGCATGCATAAAGAAAACTAAACAACAAGAGAACAAGAAGACATACCAGTTGAAGAAATTTTCTTCACCGAAATCTCGCTCTCTTCAAGGATTGCTCCTCTCGCTCTCGTAGGAACATCCAAGCAATCGTTCACCAAATCACCCGGTCATCTACTCACGAACGACCTCCACACGAACACAACAATGTTGATGACACCACCACTTAGAACATTCGGCATTCTTGGTGTGAAAATCTAGGAGGTATGGGCTCTGTTGGATTTTTTAGAGGGAAGGAGGAAAGGAAGATCGTATACCACAACCAAGCAAGTGGGAGAATATCGGGTCTATCATATAGACAATGCTTGATCATTGAGAAGAAGGTACATGATCGTTTAGTAAATAGGCTACGATCGTATAATCATTTAGTAAACGCTCGAGTGCGTGATCGTTTAGGAAAAAGCTAGACGATCGTTTAGCAATATCTATGTGATCGTTTAGTAAGAAAGCATGTGTATACGATCATTTAAAAACTTTGAGCTATCGTCTAGGCTCTCAGTTTTCTATGCGATAGGCAGTATATAACTCGTGAGCAAATTACCGATATCTTTGCAAAATGAAAACGATTTTTATTTTATTCTTAAGTTACAAAAACTGAATGAAACCTCCCACTATCACATGGTTATGGAGAAAATGGCGGCACAATTATCCTATAATTGTCCAATTAAAATTAATAAATATAATCATATTATATTCATTAACCTATGGTTTAATATCACATCATATGCAATATATTAACCATAGTGTTTTCTCCTCCACTAGATATAAATCATATTTATATCATTTTCCTCCAAATTAATGTATATCATACATAAAGTCAATCATATCAAATATAATTAACCAGTTCAATCATATCATATATAATCGATCTCCTTGTCAATTTGAACACCTCAAACTGACCCAAAAACTGATTCTCAACTTGAATCCATTGGGTTACCAAGATGACCTTATGAACCTATGGCTCGAAACTCTAACCGTACGTGAATAGCTTAGTAAACTGTTTAGCCATGAGATCCACCATCTGTTAACTACCAGGTATTCCACTAAAGACCGATAGTTGAACTCTTCTTACCATAGATATATTTCTATGTCCATCGGATATAACCAATCAACAGTACGATACCCTTCACAGATGCTCGTAAGTATAGTTGGGCTAATTTATCGTTTTGCTCTATAGTTACATATAACTCCTTAAGTACTACTAATCCCTCTAATGAACAATACAACATAGTCCTACTATGTGTGGACACCTCTCGGGCCATGAGAAGGTGTGTGGCAGCTTATCGTTCAAGCCCGGCCCTTAAGGGAGCAATCTATCTATTTACCTTTACTTCGGGGAAGGAGTGAATTCCATCTTGTGTAGTTGAGTTCCCAGCTCCCAAATCAGACAAATCCCCAAAGTTGTAGGTTTGAGTCAGCGATCTGGCCACTCGTACCCATGTAAATCAAAGGACCGCCCTCAAAGGCAGGAGTTCCTAACTCACTCAGGATTGAGGTCATGTTACCTACGGTCATCCTAGTGAAGTGAAGTTTTTGTCATGAATGACCTTATATAACAAGACGTTAACACTTCGTGTTCCAGTCATATACAAACTTCTTTATATAGGATGCCTCCATTTGTATGTCCCCACATGAATGATCAGGATCAGACCATCTGTAGCAAGTCACAACACTTGTAACTATTCTACAAAGCGGGCCGCATCTGTAGCGTTACCAGGATAAGGATTTCGAACTAAATCCATATACTACAGAACATTTGGATTATCACTTAAGACATGATTCACTTGTATGTCTCCATATACATGCTTATGTTACAAACGAAAACCAGGGATTTTATTTTATGGGTTTGTGGTAGAGCAAATAAAACATCCAATGTTCAAAGACAACAAGTGAAGAAAATATCATATATTATACATCACAAGCGTTTGTTCAAAACTGTGTTTACAAACTACAAGACATGAGAGTTTAGGGCATCATCCCCAACAATCTCCTATTTTTCCTAAAGCGAGTAGGGTGTACATAGAAGTAGTACAAAACAATAAACTAGGGCATTAAGGCCCAGTACATAAATATCCCCCACTTGTCCAAGTCCAGCCGCTGGCGGTCCTATAGACCCATGCTCTGAAGGTGATCCTCAAACACCATAACCATGAGAGCCTTCATAAACAGGTCAGCAACATTGTGCTCCAAAGCGATCTTCGTGACTATCACGTCCCCTTGATGCACTATCTTGCGGATCAGATGATACTTCTGATCTATGTGTTTTGCCACACTACTGCTTCTCCGTTAAGAGTAAAAGCTGACCCTGAAGTGGACTTCCGAGAGTACTTATCAGTTTGAAAGTCAGAATCTGTGTATCCAGGAAGGATCAAATCCCTAGTTCCATACATGATCATGTAGTCCCTCGCTCTTCGAAGATACTTGAGGATGTTCTTAACTGCAGTCCAGTGACCCTAGCCTAGGTTAGACTGTAACCTACTAACTATTCCCACAGCATAGCACAGAGCATCGCATACATTAAACTGCTAATGGAAGATGCATATGGGACCCGTCTCATCTCCTCAATGCTTGAACGGTAGTAGGCCCCTTCTGGAGTCTTGCGTCGAGTACTTGAGCAACATCTTGTCAATATACGATGCTTGAGACAGCACTAGCATTTTGTTCTTACGATCCTAAAAGATCTATATACCCAGAACAAACTAAGCCTCTCCCAAATCTTTCATTTGGAATTGGGTCGCTAGCCAGTTCTTAACTATAGTCAGTAGACCTACATCATTCCCAATGTGTAGGATCTTATCTACATACGACACTAAGAAAACTATTGAATTGTCGACGATCATTTTGTAGACATAAGGCTCATCAACGTTTTGGTCAAAGCCATACAATTTGATCGCAATATCAAACAGAATATTCTAAGATCGAGACTCTTGTTTCAGCCCATAAATGGACCGATTCAATTTACAAACTTTTTGCTCTTAACCTTGGGCAATGAATTCCTCGGGCTGCACCATATAATTCGTCTTCTCAAGATTGCCATTCAGAAAGGTCGTCTTGATGTCCATTTTCCAAATCTCATAATCATAATAAACAACAATGGATAGGAAAATGCGAATCGACTTTAGCATGGCAACAGGAGAGAAAGTCTCCTCATAGTCGACTCCCTCCACCTGGGTATAACCCTTTGCCATAAGTCGAGCCTTGAATGTTTACACCTTCCCATCGACACCCTGTTTCCTCTTGTAGATCCATTTGCAACCTATAGGTCTTACCCCACGAGGCTGATCAATAAGATCCCATACTGAGTTGAAGTACATCGACTCAATCTCGAGATCGATGGCTTTAACCCATTCATCCCGGTCAACATCCTCCATTTCCTTCTGATAAGACAACAGATCCTTGACGTCGCCGTCAGCTACCATAGCCAAGATTTTCGTGAAACCTAGATAGCAAACAGGTGGGTTCGCTGTTGGGTTTTATGTCCTAAAAACTCGCAATTTGTAAAATGATAAACATTTTCTATTATCAATATACTTGTTATTAATCTCATAAATTGTATGAAAGTCTTAATCCAATAAACTAAGACCCATGACTATTGTATGAGTACTTGAACTTTATGTGGAGACATAAGAGTGGATCGGGTTCGAGTAAATAGTCAAAATGATCTATGATACATGAATGAGGTTGGGTACCTTATTCTGGTAACACCATTGGATGCGACCTACTTTATAATTGTTACAAATAGTTGAAAAGTGCTACATATGATGTGATCCTAATTCGTACATGTTATGCCATGAAGAGTGGGGGCGTCTTATGTAATGAGTTTTCATAAGATCAGAACCAAGAAATAAGTCACTCTTACTTTATAACGTTGTTTACTGTTTAAGACTTACTATTTCACCTAGATGACCTAGGTAACTCAGTCTTAATCCGGAGCTAACTATGTACTCTTGTTTATTCGGGATTGCCCTTAGATTTTCATACTTGAGGGTTGGCTCAACAGCATCGGCTCAATAAGACTCCTATTTAATGGATAAGACCGGATAGATAGTTGGGGACGTAGGGTGCAAGACAGAGTTCATGCCTACCCGATTTAGGGATAGAAGAAAGGTTGTTCTTTCAAGTATTGAATCCAGGTTTTGAACAAGAGGCCCCACCCTCTTACTAGGCTGATAGAGTTTGGTTTAGTGATTGGATCACAAACCAGTTGTTCATTAGAGGATCAGTAGGGACTTGAGGAATAAGACATAATCTTGGGGGTAAAACAGATATTTGATCCAGCCGTTATTACGAACAACCTGTGAAAGGTCGACTTGCTGATTATGGTTAAATCATGTGGACATAATATATCTACAGTGAGGGGAGTGCAACTGTGGGCTTTAGTGGAGTGACCCATTAGTTAACGAATAGATATTAATTTGGTCTAGTGAGTTTAGCCAATTAGTCTCAGATCGTTGGAGCCCATGATCTATAGGCCCACGAGGTCCCCCTTCTAGCTCGTAACAGATTAGCTCTAGAATAGTGTGATAAGTTAATTTCAAATGTTCAAATTATAATTAAGGGAATCAGTAATTATATGAGATATAATTACATGTTTAATTTTAGATTTAAATGGAATAGGAGAATTTATATATTTAAATGATTGAAATATATAAAGATGGATATGTGTTAAAATTAATTTAATATTTGTTATTAAATTAATTAAGTTTTATTTAATAATTAATTTATGAAATCAGTTAATTTTTCATTTTTAAAATCGAAATAGATTTTATAAATTCAAATTTTTATTTTTAGATAAAATTGAAAAATTGGAAAATTGGAAAACAAAAACACAAAATGGAAAAATGGATTTTTCCATTATCCATCACCTAAGTAGCTCACACATGAAGCATTAACATTGCCTTGCCTTCTTCAAACATGAGCTGCAACTCATGCAACTCTTCTCTTTGCATGTTGATCTACAATATAATGACGAGATTGGAGTGAAAATTGGGATGCAATCTATAGAGTTTTTTAGAGAAAACTTGTTTGAAGAACGGTTCTTCAACAAGGTTGCAGCAGTGAGCTTTTCTCTTGCATCCCTTGATTCAAGCTTGTTTTGAGTCCACAACTCAATCTAGAGCACCAAGAGAATAGTGGGGAAGATCTTGAGGTAGTTTGCAACAAGATATGGAGAAGATAGCAGCTGGAGAAGGAGCTTTGAAGAAGTTGTACACGAGGTATGTCTTAAAACCCATTTTTTTTGTAGGAGCATGCTTTATATTTTGCCAAAATTAGTGAATTTGAGTGCTTAGATGATCCTTGTGCTTCTACTGCTATTGATACAATCCTAGAATTGGTATTGGAGCATCAAATAAGCATTCAATTCGGTTTAATTTTGGTTTGGTGGGTGTTTTATATGAGAAATATGAAACTGGTGCACTGATATGGTTTTCTGAGTTTTGGCTATTTAATTCTCTTTAATTTCTCATTTAAATTTGTAATTGGCTCTTGTTTGATGAGCTTTAATGTGTTTCCAAGAGTCTATAATTTATTTGGAGTCATTAGAGTTGAATTTAAGCTGTAAATCGAAGAAACAAGCGAATAGGCCGAGTTGCAGTTCCAGAAAATCAGCCTCTGTTCTTATCGTCGGTGCGGTTCCAATTGCTAAACGATCATCTAGATCCAAATGCGACACGATGTGAAGAAAAGCGAGATAATCATACAGTAATGGGCACTGGTCGTTGTGATGTTAAACACTAGACGATCGTGTACCTGCGGGAGCTAAACGATGCGTTGAATTTGCTATATGATAGAACCGATCGTTTAGCTTTGCCGTGGGAACTAAACGATACGTTGAATTTACTATACAATGGTACTATGCGATTGTTTAGCAATGCGCGCTAAGCGATGTGATGAAGTGCTACGTAATAGCACTGAGTGATCGTTTAGATGCGGAGCTAAGTGAACGTGTAAACGAAGTGCTAAGCGATGCGTTGAAGTTTCTATTCGATGGAACTAAAAAAATCGCTTACCTATGATGCTAAACGACGAGATGATGTTTTATACGATAGAGCTAGCGATCGTTTAGCTACGACAGATACTAAAAGATGAAATGAAGCGCTAGACGATGGTGTTAAGCGATTGTTTTGTTCTATACAATAGAATTAAGCGATTCGATGAAGAGCCATACGATAGCACTGAGCGGTCGCTTACTACGATCGTTTATCTTTGATCAGAAGCTAAACGATGTGTCGAGTTTCTATGCGATATCATTACATGATTGTTTACCTCTATGTGGGAGCTACGCGATGCAACGAGTTGCTATGCGATAGCACTAAGCGATCGCATACCTTTGTGCGGCAGCTAGGCGATGCGTTGAATGCTATGCGATGGCATTAAACGATCTTTTACCTTTTTGTTCGCACTAAACAATCAAGCATTTACTAAATGATCAGGAAAAATGCAAGAAGATGGTCATCATTGCTTAATGATGAGACTTAGCGAGATGTTGAACATGTGCAAGGGCTGCCGATTCGACCTGTTCTCTTGTGGTCTGGTCCGGTTCAGCTTCGAATAATAGCGAGAATTTGGAGCAGTTCGATAGTTCATCAGCAAGAGTTGTTGGTCTGGTCCGATTCTCTTGTGGTCTGGTTCTCTTGGAGCGGTTCGAGTAGTCCAGGAGCAGTTCTGAATCTGTTTTGTAATAATTAGGTTTTGTTTGCTTGTTTTTTGCCAAAACTAGAATCAGATCGGTCTGTGTTTAATTATTTATGCATTTGATGTATGTTATAATTAGATAAATCTTGTATGTGCATATAGTATGCAATTTAGATTTAAAATCCCACCACAGGAAGTATGTTACATGCATTGAAAGTATGTTATAATTGTTATAATACATAGTATGAATGTTAGGGTTTCTCGTATTTAATATAAATGTTCTATAAAATGTTGAATGCCTCACGTACGTTATGGATGTTTAGCATGTCTAAAGTTTTATAAGTTGTTATAAAATTGGGTTAGACATTTAAAATCCATAAACAACAGTTGCATGCTCATGTAGGTTGACCACCTATTTTAATTGTTACAACTTATAAAACCTAGGTTACAAACTCAACCGGTATATAATCCTATCTAAGGCTAGGGGTACTTAAGTTGACAGTTTACGGAACACCTCCTACCTGGGGATTATGGCCGAATAATTGAGCGTTGATAATCGATTTTATGAGCATACGTGAGTGATGTGAGGTAATAAAATGGTTTATCACCTAGACATCATAGGTTAAAGTCCAATTATAAGAGTTATACTTGGATAAACCACATAGACTTAGGGTTGTTTTATTAGCCGAAAAGAACCTAAGTATAAATATATCCAAATAGAACACTTCAGTGGCAGTTTAATAACTTCTATATGATAGAGTTATTAGAAAACTTCAGTGGGAGATTAATAACATATATGATACGTTATTTTTAGCTCTCACGTCTCTAAGAGTTCACAATCCAGATTTAAGTGGTACTTTGTATCACCCTGGGAGTGACCTTCCTTCAGACAGTATTTTTTAGCTTAAATCTAGATTTCGGTGAATAAGAGGAAGTTGTTCAAATATAAGTTTTTTATAAGATAAATAGATTTCAACTACCACGTCTACATATAGTTTACACCGTGAGATTCATATGACGTTTCATGTCACCTTGGAAGTGGCCTCCATTTGAAAAGTGCTTTGTATGAATCAATATCAAAGTAAACAGAGGAAGTAGTTCATAGTAAATGGGTGAAGGATATGTGTTAATATATCCTATGGTCTCCTCCATTAGTCTGAACTGTGAGATTCTTATGTTGCACTTACTGGTTTGCTTTAGGCGGCCCTTTGTTAGTCGTTTAGTGGCGGCTATCCCTCGGAGGGTTGTAACATAGGATTCGGAACAACATATGCTTTAGTAAAATGAATAGGGTCTTATAGTTCCGTTTTGGATGTTGTCTTCTAAACGACTATAGGAATAAGTGTTATTCCGAGGATAATGTTTGGTCAAAATTGTTTGTTTTAGCGAAGGAGTATATGACTGCCCCTTGGTAGCACATATTCTGACTCACTGAAATATCGTTGCAAATAAATAATGGTTATGGGTACATTATTACTTTTGCTAAAATTTGATTTTGGATTTAGTTACAATTTGCTAATTAGAATTTGTTTGAATTTTATGAGCATGTCGAATTCTAGAATACTCGCTTCCGATGTACATAACAGTAAAATCAAATCAACAAACAAATTACTAGTTGATTATACCAAAAGAGTTTTAACAGAGGATTGTCCTCTATCTCCCAACTCATCTGAAATTATGAATTATATAGATGAAAATGTTGAATTCGAACAACAAGATAAATATGACTTACTTGTTATCGAAGTATGTTTAGTGGAAAACGATAAAATCTTCATAATTGATTCAAGTGCTGCTAATCATGTATGTACTATCTCACAGGAAACAAGTTCCTGGAGACAGTTGAAAGAAGGTGAAACAATCTTTAAGGTAAGGATCGAGGAGATTGTTTCAGCCAAAGCAGTGGGAGATATGAAGTTATTTATAGGAGATAAGTACATTTATTTGAAAAATGTATATTATATTCCTTTTATGAAAAAGAATCTAATACCTATCTCCTGTTTGCTAGAACAAAATTATAAAGTTTATTTCGAAAATGGTGAAGTGTTCATCAAAATGGGTATAAACAAATTTGCTCTGCAAAATTAGAAAATAACTTGTACATGTTAAAACCAATTGAGGTCAAAGTTGTTTTGAACATAGAGATGTTTAAAACTGTTGCGACTCATAAGAAAATGAAGATTTCTCTAAATACCTATCTTTGGCACTTGAGACTGGGTCACATAAATCTCAACAGAATTGAGAGATTGATTAAGAATGGTGTTTTAAACAAGTTGGAAGACAATTCATTACCACCATGTGAGTCTTGTCTTGAGGGTAAAATGACAAAAAGATCTTTTTTTTGGAAAAGGTCTTTGAGCCAAAGAACCCTAGTGCTGATTTTGACTATTGTGGGACTCTTAATGTTAGAGCAAGAGGAGGGTATGAATATTTCATTACTTTTATAGTTGATTATCCAAGGTATGGGCATGTTTATCTAATACATCAAAAGTCTGAAACTTTTGAAAAGTTTAAAGTGTATAAGGCTGAGGTTGAAAACCAATTAGGTAAAAAGATTAAAACGCTTTGATCGGATCGTGGTGGTGAGTATATGGACATAGAATTCAAGAACTATTTGATAGAACATAGAATTCAGTCTCAACTCACAGCCCCTGGCACACTTCAGCAGAACGGTGTGGCAGAGAGGAGAAACAGAACCTTGTTGTACAGGGTTCGTTCCATGATAAGTTACACTCAGTTACCAAATTCTTCTTGGGGACATGCAGTTGGGACTGTAGTGTATATTTTGAACATGGTTCCCTCGAAAAGTATTTCTGAAACACCTTACGAGCTCTGGAGAGGATGTAAAGGAAATTTATATCACTTCATAATTTGGGGTTGTCCAGCAAATGTGTTGGTGCACAATCCTAAAAAGTTGGAACACCGTTCAAAAGTATACCTATTTGTAGGCTATCCAAAAGAAAGTAAAGGTGGTCTCTTTTATGATCCTCAGGAAGATAAAGTGTTTGTATCGACAAATGCACCTTCTTGAAGGAAGATTATATAAAGAACCATTAACCTCACAGTAAGCTAGTAATAGAATAAATGTCCAGAGAAACGACAAATGTATCAACAAGAGTTGTTGATCGAACAGGTTCTTCAACAAGAGTTGTTGATAGAGCAAGTCCGTCAACAAGAGTTGTTGATGAAACTGATACTTCATATCATTCTCAAGAGTTGAGAATGCCTCATCATAGTTGGAGGGTTGTGCAACAGCCTGACCGATACATGGGTTTAACTGAAACTCAAGTCATCATACCAGATGATGATTTAGAGGATCCATTGTCTTTTAATCCAGCAATGAACGATGTGGACAAAGACCAATGGATTAAAGCCATGGACCTTGAAATGGAATCTATGTATTTCAATTATGTCTGGGATCTTGTAGATCAACTAGAAGGGGTAAAACCCATCGGTTGCAAGTGGATCTAAAAGAGAAAACGAGACCAAGCTTGTAAGGTATAGACCTACAAAGCAAGACTTGTGGAAAAAGGATTTACCCAAAGAGAGAGGTTAGATTTTAAAGAAATCTTCTCTCCAGTTGCCATGATAAAGTCTATTAGAATACTCTTGTCCATAGCCATATTTTATGATTATGAAATATGGCAAAGGGATGTCAAGACAGCTTTTCTGAATTGCTATCTTGAAGAGAGTATCTATATGTCTCAACCAGAAGGGTTTATGCAGCAGGGTCAAGAACAAAATGTTTGCAAGATTAATCGATTCATTTATGGATTAAAACAAGCTTCTATATCCTGGAATATGAGATTTGACGGTGCGATCAAATCTTAAGGCTTTGAACAAAATATTGACGAACCCTGTGTCTACAAGAAAACCGTTAATAAAATTGTCACTTTTCTAGTGTTGTATGTTGATGATATTCTACTCATTGGGAATGAGGTAGAATATCTAGCTGACATTAAGAGATGGCTAGCGTCATAATTCCAAATGAAATATTTGGGAGAAATACAGTATGTTCTTGGAATCCAAATAGTTCAGAATCGCTAGAACATTATCATTATCTCAAGCATCTTATATAGACAAGATGTTGTCTAGGTATAAAATGCAAAGTTCCAAGAAAGGATCTTTACCTTTCAGGCATGGAATTCATTTGTCTAAGGAGCAGAGTCTTAAGACAGCTAAAGAGGTTGACGAGATGAATCAAATTCCATATGCATCTTCAGTTGGAGTTTGATGTATGCAATGTTATGTACTAGTCCCGACATATGCTATGTCGTAGGAATTGTCAGCACATTTTAGTCCGATCCTAGTCATGACCATTAGATTGCTATTAAAAACATTCTCAAGTATATTCAGAGAATGAGAGATTATATGCTCATGTATGGTCCTAAGGATCTAATCCTTACTGGATACACTGATTCTGACTTTCAGATCGATATTGATTCGAGGAAATCAACTTCAAGGTCAGTATTCATTCTGAACGGAGGATTAGTTGTATGGAGAAGCATCAAGCAAAGTTGTATCGCAGACTCCAAAATGGAAGCTGAGTATGCACCTGCAAGCGAAGTAGTAAAGGAAGCAGTATGGCTCAGAAAGATCCTGACAGATCTGGAAGTAGTTCCTAACATGCATTTGCCTGTTACTCTCTATTGTGACAACAGTGGAGCAGTTGCAAATTAAAAGGAACCACGAAGACATAAAAGAGGAAAGCATATCGGATGGAAGTACCATCTTATCAGGGAGATTGTACACAGAGGAGACATCATTGTCACTCAGATTTCTACCCAAGACAACTTGGCTGATCCATTTACGAAGGCCCTCTTGGCTAAAGTGTTCGAGGGTGTCACACCCTGCCCCAGACCACCTTCTTCGCCAAGAGAAAGGTGTGACTGCAGCAGTTTCCAATCTTGGGCTGACATTTACTGCCTAATAACTCTTGCGGAATAACTCTGATATCAATTATAATTCATATGCAACGGGACGTCTTTAGCTCACAATTTATTAACTTAGAAACATAATATGTTTAGAGTAATTACAACACTAGATTTACAAGTCCCAAAACCCATAAACCCTAGTCCTTAAATCAACAGTAGTAAAATGTGTACAATATTAACAGTAACTACCTAACAAACGGGTTACAAATCTTTTGATCCTTTAGTGGCAGAGTAGACGCAGAGCTATCTTTAGAGGATTTGACCGCTACCTGTGGGGGGGAAACAAAATATTTTAAAACGGGTGAGCTTACGCCCAGTGAGTGACCAAGAAAACATAGTTGATTTTCATTCAAAATCTCAATAAAGAGTTTAACCGAAACATAAGCTTCTACAGTACGTATACTACAACATAAACATTTTCCAAGCATAAAAAATATAAAGTTGTTTTAATCATAAAATAGTAAAATCATTTCTTAATTCAAAGTACCCCACTGTGGGTAAAACAATCCCAACACCAACTACTAGTCAAGAAAGAACCCTTTTGCTCAATCTCTAACTCTATTTACTTGTGGCCACACTAAGTACCGTCACACATTAGGTACTTCTGCTCAGATACCTTCTCAAATGTCCTTTAGTATCGAGCTACTAGGATACCTTCTCAAACTTCCTTTAGTATCCTGTTGGCTCGGTACCTTCTCAAACGTCCTTCAGTACTAATAGATACCTTCACATGAGAGTCCAACTACATTGCATTGCCAGAATCCATGTTGTATATTTGAAAGAGGTCTCCGACGGCAAAATAGGCACAAGGAAAGGCGATTACTAGCGATTCCGGCTTCATGCAGGCGAGTTGCAGCCAGTATCTAGTTGGGCAGATACCTTCTCAAACGTCCTTCGATATCGCGTTTTAGTAACAGTAGTCATAAATGACTTTCTCTTTAAAGCATGCAAAGTATAACACATATAAAAACATGGGTTTAAAGATGCTAACGCATGCTGAACATATTTAACACATATAAATCGTTTTTCAACAATTTCTCATACATGCATGCGTTTGAAACACAATTCGTAGCTTTCTTGGAAATCACTTCATAAAACTAGTAGGCATAAGAATATTCTTCTTTAAAACATGCTTTCTATAACACGTTGTAATAAAAAAATTTAAGCAAAATGTTTTAGTCAAAAAATTTTAGCCACTCACCTTGATTACTTAGGAGCTTTTCACACTAGTAGCTTCTATTTCTACCTCGAGCTCCCTTTTCACCCCTAGAATCCAGATTCAATTTTCAACTTAGATTACTCATAGTTCTGAACTTATTTTGAAATACTTTCTTCTACAAACTTATTCTATAATTTCTCATGAAGCTTACCCTAAAATATGAGCTCATAAATCTTTGTGGTTTCACCGGAATCACAGAATATTCAAGACTGGCCAAAACTGATTCGATAGCCTAACCCTTCTGCCTTCTTTTTAGTTTTCAGCTTGATACCTTTGAGATTTTTCTCTGGCAACCCCACTATGAAAACGAGACTCTCATAGCTTTCAGATGGCATTAGAATCACTCCAAAAGCACAAGTAGATTTGGAGATCTTCTCGTCCCAAGTTGATGCATCCTCCTCAACCCTCACTGTCGAATGCGTCCACTTATGACTAACACATGGGTTTGGCTCCAACGCATGGTTTCCTCCACTCTCCCTCTCTTTTCACGTAATTTCTAAATTTGTGATTTGAAAATGAAGTCTCAAGGCTCTATTTATAGGCGTTCAGACTTCCTCCGGTGTTGACACCACCTACTTGGCTGCATGGCCAAGTATCTACTCCTCCCTTCATCTATGCAATCTTGCATCATCTTGGCCCAAGGTGTCTTCTCCACATGCATCCACCTCAATTTCTTAGCCCTTAGGAATTCTCTCAAGAAGACACATGGTTTGGCTGACGTTTCCTTTGTGACCTCACCCTTATATGTCCAACTTTTGCCTAATGCATAGCATAATAATTTAACTTAGCCATTGCAAGAAATTATCCATCACCAACGCATAGGGTGACCTTCCATCCCTCAACGCGTGGATCACTTGCACGGCTTGCTTGGAATGGGCGCATGGTGCTGGCCACCATCGCATAGGTGTCCTTGGCTGCTTGACGCATGGGCGTGCTTGGCGGCATAAGCTGCGCGTGGTGCTTTGAAGCTTGGCCGAGTGCACGGGCGCATGGGCGTGCGGCTTGTGCTGCTCGCTCGCTCGCACGGTTGCTTGGATGCACGCATAGGTTGCGCGCTTGGTTTACTCGACAGCGCATGGCAACGCTCGACGTATGCGTGCATGGGGCTCGGCAGGTGCGCGCAATGCACGGGGCGTGGCTGCTCGTCAGGCGCTCGTAACGCATGACACATTCCTTCGACAGCGCACGGGTGTGCCTGCTCGACGCATCTCACTCTCAACGATCTTGCTCTTGCTGATCTTGCTCTCAATGATCTCGCTCTTAACGATCTCACTCTCAACGATCTTGCTCTCAACGGTCTCGCTCTCAGCGCTCTCAACGATCTCGCTCTTAGCTAATGCGAGCATTTTTTATCTCCATGCAATCACTACACGATCGCCCACCTCATTGCGTTTTCATCCCTACAAACGCAGGTCGCCTTTCTTCTCATTTTATGCGTTAATCTCTCTTAACGCATAGTTCCTTTTTGACTTTACACTTAGTTAAAATTTCCAAATTTTTCCCTAAAATCAACTTCCACATTTTCCTTTCAAATTTCCATCCCTTTCTTCACCATTCCATACTCGTTTTCACATCAACCCACTTACCACACAAATTTGAATAAGGAACACACAAGTAGAAAATTAGGGTTCGGGGTTCACATTTACCTCCCTTTTATAAAAATTTCGTCCTCGAAATTTCGCCACAAGTCCGTCAGTCAAACAACTGCGGATACTTATTTCTGATTTTCTCTTCGGCTTCCCATGTTGCTTCTTCCGTAGTATGGTTTTGCCATAGCACCTTTACTAATGGGATTGTCTTATTCCTTACGACCTATTCTTTTCCGTCAAGAATCTTCACTGGTTCCTCTTCATACGACAAATTCTCTTTCAACTATACCGGTTGCTCAGGCAATATATGAGTAGGATCTGACACATACTTTCTGAGCATTGCCACATTAAATACATCATGAATAAAGATAACTCGGAAGGTAAATCCAGTCGATATGCCATTCGGCCAACTCTTTCTATTATCTCATAAGGTCCAATATATCTCGGGCTTAATTCCCTTTCCTACCGAACCTGAGTATTCCTTTGTATGGAGATAACATCAGAAATACTTTATCACCAACTTTAAAATCTAATTCTCTTCCCCACTTATCATCGTAACTCTTTTACCTATCTCTCGGTAGATCTTCAGGTAGCGTTGCGAGTTTTAGTTTCTTCTGATCAAGATATGTTTTAGACTTTTATGATCTGTAAATATATGACACTATTCACCAAACAGGTAATGTCTCCATAATTTTAGAGCTAACACAACTACTACTTATTATAAGTCAAGTGTAGGGTAGTTACATTCATGCTTCTTTAACTATCGCGAAGCGTAGGCTACTACTTTTCCTTCCTGCATCAGCACACATCCTAACCCTTGTCGGGATGCATCACAATAAACTTCAAACTCCTTACCTTGTGTAGGTAGAGTTAATACTGGTGCTAACACTAACTTCTGTTTCAGCACTTGGAAACTATGCTTGCATTCTGGCGACCACTCAAACTTTGTATCCTTTTTGGTCAGGTTTATCAATGAAAGAGCTATCTTAGAGAAACCCTCCACGAATCTCTTGTAATAACCTGCTAAACCCAGAAAACTACGTACTTCGGTTACATTCAGGGGTCGTTCCCAATTAACTATTGCTTCCATCTTTTGGGAATCAACGCTAACTCCATCAGCTGAAACTATATGTCCAAGGAATACGACTTGATTTAACCAAAAATCGAATTTACTAAATTTGGCATATAACTCATTTTCCCTTAAAATTTGTAACACCATCCTGAAATGTTCTTTGTGTTTCTCCGCACTACTAGAATACACTAGAATGTCATCTATGAATACTATCACAAACTAATCTAGATAATGATGAAATATCCTATTCCTCAAGTACATAAATACCGCAGGAGCATTTTTCAATCCAAACGGCATTACTAGGAACTCATAATGTCCATACCTAGTTCTGAATGCAGTCTTTGGAACATCTGTGCCTTTCACCTTCAACTGGTAATAGCCTGATCTCAAATCTATCTTAGAGAACGTCGTTGCTCCCTTTAACTGATCGAAGAGATCATCTATACGAGGCAATGGGTACTTATTCTTAATGGTCACCTTATTCAACTGTCTATAGTCTATGCATAATCTAAGAATACTGTCTTTCTTCTTAATAAACAAGACTAGCGCTCCTCAAGGCGACACATTGGGTCTAATGTACCCCTTATCTACAAGTTCCTATAACTGAACTTTTAATTCTTTCAGCTCTGTTGGTGTCATCCTATACGATGCTTGAGATATAGGTGCTGTACCTGAAACTAACTAAATAGTAAATTCCATTTCCCTATCCGGTGGTAAACCTGGTAATTCTTCAGGGAACACCTCTATGAATTTTTGTACCACAGGTACATTCTCAGGTTTTAGTTTTATATCTTGTGAAACTATTACAGAGGCTAAATAGGCTTCACATCCTTTACTCAACAGTTTCCAAGCTTTTACCGCTGATATTAAATTTCCTGGGAGTATTTTTTTTTTACTTCCTACCAGGGTTATTTCTTTTTCACCTTGTTTCCTAAACACTATTTCTTTTCTAAAGAAATCCATAGTAGCATAGTGTTTACTCAGGAAATCCATACCTAAGATAACATTAAACTCTAGTAATCCTAATGGGATCAAGTCAACCCATAAACTTTGATCTCCAAGAATTACTTCACAATTCTTGTAATACTCATGTACAACTAGAGTATCTCCTACAGGCGTAGAGATAAACAAATCCTCATTAGAGATAAACAAATCCTCATTCATATGCTCAGCCACTTTATCTATATGTAATGCACACGTGCTAGATATGAATGAGTACATAGCATGAGGATCAAATAATGCATAAGTGGATTGTTTACATAAACTTATCATACCAGTTACGAGATCTGGAACCTCTTCCGCTTCCTGGTGTGTCATAGCATATATTCTACCCTGGTGCTGCTGTTTTTGCTATTGGGGTCGTCCGACTATCCCTTTCTGCTTAGCTACACCGGATCCCTCTCCTCTAGTTCTGGACGTTCTGCATTGGTTTACAGTCTAGGTAACTTCTCTTTGTTCATTTTGTGCTCCACGACCTAGCTGAGGACAATCTCTTCTGAAATGCCCAGCTTGTCCGCATTGGAAACACACATTCCTATTGCCATAACATACTTCTGTAAGAGGCCTACCACAGTTTACACAAAGTGGTTTCCTCCCCGTACTAGCTACTGACTCGCTAGCACGACCTGATACCCATCCACCACTCGGTCTAGCTGCAGGTCTTGACTTCTGCTGACTCAAACTTTGTTGGCTCACGCCTCCAAAGCTCCCTATACCCGACTATCCAGAGAACGGGGGTCTAAATCTCTTTACATGTCTTGTTTCTACTCTTAGTCACTCTAAACTGATCCTTCACCGGTTGGATGTACTCCTCCTCCGTACATCTACTGCACTCACCCGGATAGTCTGGTCCAACAGACTGATGAAATCCTGACCGCAATAGATGTACGAGGTAATGGGTGTACAGTGTATTATTTTTCTTAGTCCTTATTCAATAATCGTGCCTACTATTCTCTCACTGATTTCTCTACTGCGAAGATCGGAAGGGATTACTGAGATAACAAATCGGTATAATCTTTGTTCATACTCACGCCGAACCCGTTCATCACTCACTCTGAGTTATGCCTAAGAGAATTCTTCTCTTTTTGCTTCTTTAAATAGAAACTATGGGGTATTATTATTCTTCGAAAGTAACCCTGTCTGAAATCAGGCCAAGTCATAGTTTCCGAGAACTATCCTTCTAGCCTCTATCACTTTCACCAGTCATAGGCCCTTTCCGTAGCAAGAATGCCCGCCAACGACAAGGAGGAAGATAGATTTACACGAACCAGCATGGCACTTGATCGGAACTTCTACGAGCCTGCCAAGGGGGATCTCAGAGTAAACTTTAAACAACTTCTAATTTCAATGTTCCATGAGTGAGATGTTCATCAATTTTCACTCAGATCCGGTACACAATCGAAATCATCGTGGCACTTAAAATGCTTGGTCAACCACTCTCGAGACACGAATTCTTGTTTCTGGTTAATCGTCTGTTTTGGATGCAAAATCCTATACTCGCCGCCATCTTTGAAAGTCGAATGACTACTCGAAATACTCTCGATCTCCCTCCATCAGGTTTCTAAACATCTAACCTGGTGATACTAGTTACTCTTTTTCTAATAAAGTTTGCCTCCTGCTTTACATGAGTGTAATTCCTCTAAACTTCTTTTTCACCACTATTGGATTAGGTCCCGTTCCAACTAATCTGGTGAACCTCTGTGGTAAAGGTCAACTTCCTCTTTGTAGTCCTGCTTGCACCTGTCTTCATTATGCACTTCTCCTTTCATTTTTGGCTAATTATTAAGGAGTTTAACACCATTTTGAGCGTATAACTCTTCGCTATGAATACTAAAAAAAGCTTGTATCAGCGTAATGCTTCTTTGAAACCCTCCAGAAACTTACTACTGTGACTAGCATTAATTGACTGTATAAAAAAAATCGAGATTTCCTTTTATATATCTAGATTTCTCAAATTGTTCACCCTAGAACTTAGGCTCTTAAAAATACCAAACTGTCTTCACGTACCCGCCCAAGACCACCTTCTTCGCCTAGAAAGGCCATGTGACTGCAGTCGTTACCAACTCTTGGGCTGACCTTACTAACGCTATATAACTTTGCTGAGAATACTCTGATCCAATTAGTAGATTCATATGCACGGGTACGATCTTTTAGCCCAACAATTTATTAACTTAGAAAATAATATGTTTGAAGTATAATTTACAACTCTAGATATTATCAAGTCGCAAAACCATCAAACACCTAGTCCTTATTATATAACAGATATAACATGTGTACAATATTAAACAGTAACTACCTAACAGACGGGTTACAATCTTTTGATCTTTAGTGGTAGAGCAAACCGCCAGAGCTTATCTTCAGAGAGAATTTATGAACCACCTACTGTGGGGGGGGGGTGGGGGGGAACAAAACATTGAAAGTTGGAGAGAGCTTATCTACATCAAGTTGAGATGATCGACAGAAAACATAGTTGATTTTCATGCAAAATCTCAATAAAGAGTTTAACTGAAACATAAGCTTCTACAGTACGTGTACTGCATCATAAACATTTTTCAAGCATAAAGCATATAAAGTCGTTTTAATCATAAAACAGTAAAATCATTTCTCAATTCAAAGTACCCCACTATGGGTAAAATAATCCCAACACCAACTACTAGTCCAGAGAGAACCCTTTTACTCAATCTCTGACTCTATTTACCTATGGCCACACTAAGTACCGTCACACATTAGGTACTTTTGCTCAGATGCCTTCTAAAATGTCCTTCAGTATTGAGCTACTAGGATACTTTCTCAAACGTCCTTCAGTATCCTGTTGGCTTGGTACCTTCTCAGACGTCCTTCAGTACCAATAGATACCTTCTCAAATGTCCTTCATTATCTAGTTGGGCGGATACCTTCTCAAATGTCCTTCGGTATCGCGTTTTAGTAACACTAGTCATAAATGACTTTCTCTTTAAAGCATGCAAAGTATAATACATATAAAAACATGGGTTTAAAGATGCTAATGCATGCTGAACATATTTAACACATATAAATCGTTTTTCAACAATTTCTCATACATGCATGCGTTTGAAACACAATTCGTAGCTTGCTTGGAAATCAGTTCATAAAACTAGTAGGCATGAGAATATTCTTATTTAAAACATGCTTTCTATAACACGTTGTAATCAAATATTTTAAGCAAATATTTTAGTCAAAATATTTTAGCCACTCACCTTGATTACTTAGGAGCTTTTCACTCTAGTAGCTCCCTTTTCTACCTCGGGCTCCCTTTTCACCCCTAGAATCCAGATTCAATTTTCAGCTTAGATTACTCATAGTTCTGTACCTTATTTGGAAATACTTCCTTCTACAAACTTATTCTACAATTTCTCATGAAGCTTTACCTAAAATATGAGTTCATAAATTCTTATGGTTTCGCCGAAATCACAGAATCTTCAAGACTGGCTCAAACTGATCTGACAGCCTAACCCTTTTGCCTTCTTTTCAGTTTCCAGCCTGATTCTTTTGAGATTTTCCTCCGGCAGCCCCACTATGAAAACTAGACTCTCATAGATTTCAGATGTCATTGGAATTACTCCAAACACACAAGTAGATTTGGAAATCTTCTCATCTCAAGTTCAAGCGTCATTCTCAACCGTCACTGTCCAATGCGTCCACTTATGACGAATGCATGGGTTTGGCTCCAACGCATGGTTTGCTCCACTCTCCTTGTCTTTTCACGTAATTTCTGAATTTTTGATTTGAAAATGAAGTCTCAAGGCTCTATTTATAAGCGTTCAGACTTCCTTCGGTGTTGACACCACCTACTTGGCTACATGGACAAGTGTCTACTCCTCCCTTCATCTACGCAATCTTGCATCATCTTGGCCCACAGCGACTTCTCCACATGCGTCCACCTAAATTTCTTCGCCCTTAAGAATTTCTCTCAATAAGACACATGGTTTGGCTGACGTTTCCTTTGTGACCTCACCCTTATGCGTCTAACTTTTGCCTAACGCATAGCATAACAATTTAACTTAGCCATTGCAAGAAATTATCCATCACCAATGCATAGGGTGACCTTCCATCCCTCAACGCATTGATCACTTGCACGGCTTTCTTGGCATGGGCGCATGGTGCTGGGCACCATCACATAGGTGTGTTTGGCTGCTCGACGCATGGGCGTGCTTGGCTGCATGGGCTACGTGCGGTGCTTTGAAGCTTGGCCGAGTGCACGAACGCATGGGCGTGCTGCCTCGACGCATGGGCGTGTGTCTTATGCTGCTCGCTCGCTCGCACGGCTACTTGGACACACGCATAGGTTGCATGCTTGGTTTACTCGGCAGCGCATGGCAACGCTCGACGCATGCGCGCATGGGTGCTCGACAGGTGCACGCAACGCACGGGGCGTGGCTGCTTCTCAGGCACGCGCAACGCACAACGCATTCCTTCGACAGTGTGCTCAGCACGCGGGTGTGCCTACTCGACGCATCTCGCTCTCAACGATCTCGCTCTTAGCTACTGCGAGTATTGTTTATCTCCATGCAATCACTACATGATCGCCCACCTCATTGCGTTTTCATCCCTACAAACGTAGGTCGCCTTTCTTCTCATTTTATGCATTAATGTCTCTTAACACATGGTTCCTTCTTGACTTTACACTTAGGCAAATTTTCCAAATTTTTCCCCAAAATCAACTTCCACATTTTCCTTTCAAATTTCCATCCCTTTCTTTACCATTCCATACTAGTTTTCACATCAACCCACCTATCACACAAATTTCAATAGTGAACACACAAGTAGAAAATTAGGGTTCGGGGTTCATAGAGGGTCACATGTAGGACTAGGTCTACGAATTTTGTATCACTAGGGCAAGTGGGAGAATTTATGGGTATTGTAATGCCCTAGTTTATTGTATTTGTACATTTTATTCTGTCTATGTAAACTCAACATTGTATATATATTTGTATATATTGATCCACTGGAGTTTTAGTCTAAGTGGGAGTATTATTGGGTTTTATATCCTAAAAACTCGCACTTTGTAAAATGATGAACATTTTCTATGATCAATATACTTGTTATTGATCTCATAAATTGTATGAAAGTCTAACTCCAATAAACTAAGACCCATGCCTATTGTATGAGTACTTGAACTTTATGTGGAGACATAAGAGTGGATCAGGTTTGAGTAAATAGTCAAAATGATCTATGGTACATGAAGAGGTTGGGTACCTTATTCTTATAACATCATTGGATGCGGCCTACTCTATAGTTGTTACGAAGAGTTGTAAAGTGCTACATACCATGTGATCCTAATTCATACATGTTATAACATGAGGAGTGGGGGTGTCCTATGAAATGAGTTTGCATAAGATTAGGGCCAAGAAATTAGTCACTCTTACTTTATAACGCTGTTTATTGTTTAAGACTGACTATTTCACCTACATGACCTAGGTAACTTGATCTTAATCCTGAGCTAGTTGAGGATTGCCCTTAGATTTGCTTAGTTGAGAGTTGGCTCAACAACGTCGACTCAATAAGATTCTCATTTCAGGGGTAAGATCGGATAGATAGCTGGGGACGTAGGGTGCAAGACGGAGTTTACACCTACACGATTAAGGGACAGGAGAAAGGTTATTCTCTCAAGTACTGAATCCAGGTCTTGAACAAGGGGCCCCACACTCTCACAGGGCTAAGAGTGTTTGGTTTGGTGATTGGATCACAAACTAGTTGTTCATTAGAGGATCAGTAGGGACTTGAGGAATAAGACGTAATCTCGGGGGTAAAACAGATATTTGACCCAACCGTTATTACGAACAACCTGTGAAGGGTCGACTTGCTGATTATGGTTAAATCATGTGGACATAATATATCTACAGTGAGAGCAGTGCAACTATGGGCTTTAGTCGAGTGACCCATTAGTTAATGAATGGAGATTAATTTGGTCTAATGAGTTTAGCCAATTAATCTCGGATCGTTGGAGCCCATGATCTGTAGGTCCGCGAGGTCCTCCTACTAGCTCGTAATGAACTAGCTCTAGAATAGCGTGATAAGTTAATTTGAAACATTCAAATTAGAATTAAGGGAATAGTAATTATATGAGATATAATTATATGTTTAAATTACATGTTTAATTTTACAATTAAACGGAATAGGAGAATTTATATATTTAAATATGATTTAAATATATAAAGATGGATATGTGTTAAAAATTAATTTAATATTTGATATTAAATTAATTAAGTTTTATTTAATAATTAATTTATGAAATAAATTAAATTTTTCATTTTTAAAATCAAAATTTTGATTTTAAGATAAAATGTGAAAATTGAAAAAAAAAACACAAAATGGAAAAATGGATTTTTCCATTATCCATCACCAAAGTGGCTCACACATGAAGCATTAACATTGTATTGTCTTCTCCAAGCATGAGCTGCAACTCATGCCCTCTTTCTCTTTGCATGTTGATCTACAATATAATGAAGAGATTGGAGTGAAAATTGGGATGCAACTTATAGAGTTTTTTAGAGAAAACTTGTTTGAAGAACGGTTCTTCAACAAGGTTGCAGCAGTGAGCTTTTCTCCTGCATCCCTTGATTCAAGCTTGTTTTGAGTCCCACAACTCAATCTAGAGCACCAAGAGAATAGTGGGGGAAGATCTTGAGGTAGTCTGCAACAAGATATGGAGAAGATAGCAGCTGGAGAAGGAGCTTTAAAGAAGTTGTACATGAGGTATGTCTTAAAACCCATTTTTTCTGCAGAGCATGCTTTATATTTTGCCAAGATTAGTGAATTTGAGTGCTTAGTTGATCCTTGTGCTTCCGCTGCTATTGATACAATCCTACATTTGCACCCTCCCACTGCATCGAGGTTCCTTCAAATCTAGAGGTAGAGCCGACCTATAAAATAAACTATCATCAACAACTCTTTGTCGATGAAGCAAGCCCTTCAACACACTCTTGTTGAAGTTTCAGTAGTTTCGTTGGAAAGCTCACATACCATGACCTTACTACGTGGAACTGAGCTCCTAAATGACCTCCTCAAGGAAGGTAGCGTTCGTGGAAACAAACACTCTGTTTTCCCATAGATCATAAAATTAACCCCCTTGTGTACCTTTGGGGTAGCCCACAAAGAGGCACAACCTCGACCGTGGTTCCAAATTCTTTGGATTAGCCTCAAACACATGTGCTGGGTAGCCGCATATGACAAAGTGACGTAAACTAGCTTTACATTCATTCCACAACTCAGAGGTGTTCTCGCAACACTCTTGGAAGGAACATAGTTGAGTATATATAATATAGTCTCCACTGCAAAACCCCAAAACGAGTCGATAAGACAGTATAACTCATCATCGAACGAACCATGTCCAACAAGGTTCTGTTTCTCCTCTTCGCTACACCATTCTGCTGAGGTGTACGCGATGCCAAGATTTGGGAAATGATTCCATGTTCTATCAAATAGTTCTGGAATCCATAATCCAAAAACTCTCCACCTTGATTCAATCAAAGTGTCTTAATCCATCTATCTAATGCATTTTCAACTTCAGCCTTGAACTCTCTGAACTTTTCAAAGGATTCAGACTTTCGTTGCATTAGATAAACATACTTGTACCTAGGTAATCATCAGTAAAATTGATAAAAAAACTCATTTCTCTCCTGGCTTGCACATTCATAAGACCACAGAGGTCAGAATGTACTAACTCTAGAGGCTCTTTGGCTCGATAACCTTTTCCAGTAAAAGGTCTTTTCGTCATCTTACCCTCAAGGCAAGATTCGCAAACCGGTAAAGAATTTTCCTCTAACTCTCTTAGAAGGTGAATCATCACTAACCTCTCAATCCTATTGGGATTGATGTGCCTTAATCGAATGTGCCAAAGTTGGGCATTTTCTATTGGAGAAAAACGTTAAAATTTATTTTGAGTTACGAAAATTTTAAACATCTTTATGTTATGGAGAGATCTTAATGCTAACGGTCTTAGCACAAACTAGTTATTTTCCAGTTTTGCTGTACAAATTTCTACTCCATCTTTATGAATAAACACTTTATTCAAATTAAACTGAATAGTATATTTACATTGTAACAAGCACTTTACAAAAATTAAGTGCCTTTTCAACTCTGTAACAAAAAATACATCTTTTAAAATAAGAAATTTGTTATGTAAAGTCATCTGAATCCCTCCCACTGCCACAGTTGAGACGATGTGCCCGTTGCCTACTCGCATCATCATCTCACTAGCCTCCAGCTACCATCAGGATCTACTCCCCTGAAAAGTAGAACAAACATGACTAGTGGCGCCTAAAACAATAACCCGGGCAGAATCATCATTCTCCATTAAATAGGTTGTTAACACTAGTAAATAATATTTACCTTTGTTCGCCTTGGCCTTGACCTTTGTCGCCTTCTTTTCCTTCAACCAATGAGGACAATTCCTCTTCCAGTCTCTGTCTTGGTTACAGTGGAAACACTTTCCCTTGTCAATTGGCGCTGAACGCCTATTCTGTCGGGCGACAGGTGGTTGATTAGCAGTCGAATTCCCCTTCCCCTACCACCCTTCTTCTTCTTCCACTTTTCAGTGTTAGAAGTAGAAGGTGCAAACTTAGTCCCAGAGGTCGAACCTCGATGGAATTTCTTTGAAGACAAGGCAACATTTTCCTCACCTTTCTTCCTTTTCTTACTTTTCAGCAACGATTGGGATGTATGCAACTCGTTGAGGAGAGTTGTCAGAGTATAGTTCATTTTGTTAAGAATCGCATTGCTAACAAAGTGGAGGAAGCTTTCCGGCAACGAATGCAGGATAATGCTAACCTAACTGCCCTCATCGATCCTAGACCCATTCATCTCTGCCACATTGAAGTTCACCATCATGTTAAGCATGTGTTTGGGAACAGAGTGCCTTCCTTAATTTCGGAGTTGAAGATGTATTTAAGAGCCTCGTGCTTGAGCTGTTTAGACGGTTGTCCGAACATCCCTCGCTGGGACTCCATGATCTCATGAGTTGAGACCATGGGCTCATGCTTCTTGGCCAACACGTCGCTAAGATTGGCCAAGATATAGGCTCGGGCCTTCTCATTCGCCCATGTCCAATGCTCGTACGCCTTCCGAACATTGCGAGCGGCATTAGGAGCTGGAATTGGAGGACGCTCCTCGTAAGGGCGAACATAAGATGCTTGATGATTAGTATAGTCATGATCATATATAAACCCCGAACTCTAAGTTTCCCTAGATAAGCATGTTAGCCAAAGGAATGTTATAATAAATATTTAACCAATGGAAATCTATGTGTATTTAAAGGAGTTGTGGAGAAAGGAAAGGAAAAACATATTAAATGAGGAAGCTCATTTATTGGTTTGGCTGGAGGCACTGAGTATGGGGTGACATGATGGTTTAATCCTTTAACTCAGGAGGTGGCAGGAAGATAAAAAGGAAGATGAACTTCAAAAGCTTAGTTTCGGCTATTGACATGAGCAAATTTAGTGAAATCAGTGCCATTTGAAAGCTGGGAGAATCTAGTTTTCGAGGTTGTCTTAGAGAAAGATTATAGGAAGAGAAGAATAAAAAGTGAAGAATTTTCATAAGAGGAAAAATCTCATATTAATCTGGGCCAAAGGTGAAGATTGGAAGCTCCAGGCCAAACTATAATGAATTTTCGGCTGAAATTGTAAGGTAAGAAATTAACTCAATTCTAAACAAGTTTCTAGAAGGATGTTTCTTGAAAAGAGTTCTGGGTTTTGAGTTATGGATTTTTGAAGTTAAAACAGAGAATCTGTGCAGAAGCAGACAGCTGCTTGGGAAGAACAAGCAAACAGCTCACCGTGGAGAGCGAGAGCGAGATGAGGAGGATAAGGATCTTGCTCAAGATGATAATCTAGCTGATTTTGTGATGTGGATCTCACTCATGAAGTAAATCTCGCTAGAAATGGGGGCTGAATCTCGTTGGTGAGGAAGCAAAGCTTGTTAAAGGTGGTGAGTATCGCTATGATGAAAGTTTTACTAGGAAAAGCTTGATCTCGCTCATGAGGAGGATCTCATTCATGAGGATGAATTCACTCATGATGATTATCTCGCTAGTAATGTTGTCTTTGTTGATGAAAGGTCCATTAGTGAATGAACTATTTGACGTATTTTGCTGAGAATTCTAAGTAGTTTAACCGGGAATTATGTCCTTTGAGTCCAAGAAGAGCTAGAAGAGGTGTATAAACCGTTAAGAGCCTTGACGAGCTATGAGTGACTAAGTGAACTTAATCTTTTCAATACTTATGCATATAAGGCCAAGTAAGTTACAGTGATGCTAATTGTGAATTTATACTCCCTCAAGTAACAAATGGTTAATGAATAGCTTAATGTATCTTCCTCGGCTTGTATATGTTTAACACAGGCCAAGGTATGTTGTGTAATCATTACAAAAGTTAAGTTTCTAATGTTGAAATATACTTCCTAGAGGAAGGCTATGATAGAATGAGTTCTTATGTAAATGACATGCAATGAAACTTAATTTGATTCTACAAAATAACCCGATACTAAAGGACATGGAGAAGGTATCGGGTAATAGTACCTAAGGTATTGACGGTACCTAGAAAACTCCACGTGCACATAGGTAGTTCTGAATGAGAGGCCTAAGTATGGGCCTTCTAGGCTATACACCACCAATGGGAGGCTGAAGTATGGGTCTCTTGGCCGATAATAGACGTTGGGAGCTAGAGCATTGTAGGCTCGTCCTCAACTAAGGAATAATGATGTTTAATGATGTCCACAAATGGTTTAAAGCTATATTTAGAGAAAGTTGCTTGAGATACTCATAAGTATACTTACATGTTTTTAGTGATGTAATGCATGATGTAATATGATTCTACAGTCACTCATTGGGCTACTAGCTCACAAATTTTCTGTGTTTCCTTTTTCAGGTAGCGGTCAGATTACCCAAAGTTGATCCTGCTGCTGCTTGCCACTGAAAGGCCCAGCTTATTAAGAGGACTTAGGTTGATGATCTATTTATGTACACATGTTTTGAGAGGGACTAGGGCTTTGTTAGAAATGTTTGGGCCCATCTGTGAATATTTTTCCCTTAGATGTTATGTCATGACTGTATGCATGTGTTTATATAATATTATGTAGAACTTTAAGGAGGCATACTGTATGCATACATTATTAATGTTTAACAGGTTGACATGTAGATTAGAAGGCTAAAGTGGTGAGTGCTAGTAGTAGGGCTAGTAAGTACCACGGTCATATCCTCTTTCAGATTAAGAGGGTAATCTGAGAGGGGGTGTGACATCATATGTTTCCAACTAAATTAATTTTCACTAGTTAACTTATCAGTGCTAAGCGAAGCAATTGTGGTTGTAGTCATTTAAACCGTTGCTGAAAAATAAACTTTTATAAGTCTTTTGTTAAACCACATTTTAACACCAATTTGTTTTAGCAAAATACTTTCCAAGTACCCTAAGTGGTAAGACTTCTATTTCACAATGATGCCCTAGCAAGGCAGGATAAATGTCACCGATGGGGTGATCAAGCGCCCCTTCACTGGGATAAGACATTCTCAACCATTAGGCAGAACCAACTCTTGGAACTGAACCTAACAGTCACCATTCGCTCAGTCCAAAACTGTTAACCCTTAAGATTTCTGCGTAAGTGTAACCTTTTGTTTTCGGCCCCAGAGTCCCACCCTAATGTGCCCACTGTAGGGAAAAAGTAGATTAAGACAGTAACCTTATCCTATAAAGAAGCGTGCAAAACTTCCATCCTATAGGGGGACACTCCCAGGGTGCCTCGAGGCGATGCACAGAAACTTTATTCATCCTAACGAGAGAGACCGTGGGATATGCTGTCGCACGTCCCGCTCTCACTTACTATGAACATTCTCTCCATCAACCACCATCCACCTTGATATTGACCTACCCAAACATCATCCTTTAGGAGGACACTCCTAGGGTGCCACGAGGCCGAGGATTGATCTCACGGTGTGGACAATAAAAGGAAAAACTCGAGAGGTTTAAATGAAGCATTAGATGCCCCATGTATTTCCCACTGAATGTTTTACCTAGGGGTTCATTAACCTAGATAATCCGGCTACTTGTTTTAGTCTAAGTCAGTTTAATCCACTTAAAAACAATTTTTGTCTTTGAAATTAAACAAGTTCAAGTAGTCACATTAAACTCTTTAATGGATTGTCCTCAATCTTGCTTGCATGCATCAGATCTATCTAATTCACCTTTCCAAGTAGGTTTCTAGGTAGGGGTGTTCCGTTTCCCTCACCTTAAATACCTCAGCCTAGATAGAACCTACTTTAGACAAAAGGTTTCTTATAGATAGAGTTGCTACACTTTAAACTTTTATTAGTTAACTTAATCCTATTAAATTGATTAAAAGATTAAAGCCTAAGGTTGCTAATCATATTAGAACCGTGATCTTAGGTCTATCTCCACCAAGTTTTAAAACATTTTTAAAACCATGATTTAAACATAAGTTGGCATGCATGTCTTTCTTATAGATTTTAATTCTAATTTCCTTATAACCTTTATAAAAGAAACAACTAAGACCATACATTGCAATACAACTAGGTATTTATAACACTTATAAATTTAACCTATGTGTCATGCTTCATGCAATGTTCGTTCATTACTATACATAACTTTTGTAGGATTGTATCAACAGCAGCAAAAGCACAAGAATCATCTAAGCACTCAAATTCATTAATTTTGGCATAATATAAAGCATGCTTCTGTAGAAAAATGAGTTCCAAGACATACCTCTTGTAAAACTTCTTCAAAGCTCCTTCTCCCGCTGCAATCTTCTCCATATCTTGTTGTAAACCACCTCAAGATCTTCCCTACTATTCTCTTGGTGCTCTAGATTGTGTTGTGGGACTAAAAAAAAGCTTGAATCAAGGGATGAAGGATAAAAGCTCACTGCTACAACCTTGTTGAAGAATCTTTCTTCAAACCAGTTTTTCTCTCAAAACTCTTTTGATTGCATGCCCGATTTTCACTCCAATCTCTTCATTATATTGCATATCAACATGCAAAGAGAAGAGCTGCATCAGTTGCAACTCAAGCTTGGAGAAGACAAAGGCAAGACAATGCAATATGTGTGAGCTAGTTAGGTGATGGATAATGGAAAATTTCATTTTTCCATTTTTTTGTTTTTCTTTTCTTTTCCTTTTTCAATTTTATCTCAAAATAAAAAATTTAATTTAAAAAATCTATTTTGATTTTAGAAATGAAAATTTAATTGATTTCAGAAATTAATTATTAAATAAAACTTAACTAATTTAATAACAAATATTAAATTAGTTTTAACACATATCCATCTTTATATATTTAAATCATTTTTAAATATATAAATTCTCCTATTCCATTTAATTCTAAAATTAAACATATAATTTTATCTCATATAATTACTAATTCCCTTAATTCTAATTTGAATGTTTCTAGAGCTAGTCCATTACAAGCTAGTAGGGGGACCTCGCGGACCTACAGATCATGGGCTCCAACGATCCGAGATTAATTGGCTAAACTCATTAGACCAAATTAATCTCCATTCGTTAACTAATGGGTCATTCCACTAAAGCCCATACTTGCACTCCCCTCATTGTAGATATATTATGTCCACATGATTTAACCATAATCAGCAAGTCGACCTTTCACAGGATTTTCATAATAACGACTGGGTCAAATATCTGTTTTACCCCCGAGATTACGTCTTATTTCACAAGTCCCTACTGATCGTCTAATGAATAACTAGTTTGTGATCCAATCACCAAACCAAACTCTCTCAGCCCAATGAGAGGGTGGGGCCCCTTGTTCAAGACCTGGATTCAGTACTCGAGAGAACAACCTTTCTCCTATCCCTAAATCGGGTAGGCGTGAGCTCCGTCTTGCATCCTATGTCCCTAGCTATCTATCCGGTCTTACCCCTGAAATGGAGTCTTATTGAGCCGGCGCTGTTGAGCCAACCCTCAACTATGCAAATCTAAGGGTAATCCTGAATAAACAGGAGTTTGTAGTTAGCTCAGGATTAAGAACGAGTTACCTTGGTCATCAAGGTGAAATAGTCAGTCTTAAATAGTAAACAGCGTTATAAAGTAAGAGTGACTTAATTCATGGTCCTGATCTTATGAAAACTCATTGCATAGAACGCCCCCACTCCTCATGTCATAACATGTACGAATTAGGATCACATCGTATATAGCACTTTACAACTCTTTGTAACAACTACAAAGTAGGCCGCATCCAATGGTATTACCAGAATAAGGTACCCAACCTCATTCATGTACCATAGATCATTTTGACTATTTACTCGAACCCGATCCACTCTTATGTCTCCACATAAAATTCAAATACTCATACAATAGTCATGGGTATTAGTTTGTTGGATTTAGACTTTCATACAATTTATGAGATCAATAACAAGTATATTGATAATAGAAAATGTTTATCATTTTACTAACTGCAAGTTTTTAGGACATAAAACCCAAAAACTTTTACATACGAGTAATGAACCAAGCACACATGTTCCATACACCCTTATACAACACTTATTATATCAAGATGATGCATGTCAATGCTTTATGCATGTATAAATACTACTCTTATATTATATGATGCATGAGCATGCTCTTATGTAATTTAAATCATGCTTCTCTAAAACATAACACTTATAATTAATAGATGATGCATGACCAATGCATAACCTAAGCTGAGATTTCTTCTATATGGCATACCATATGACATATAAATAAAACATACATCCTATGTACATTAAAAAAGATTAATGGACCGGGATGAACCACCTCTAAAATCGGAAAGAAAAACTTTATCTATTACATTTTCCATCGAGCAAACCAATTCACAGGTTAATTGGGTCTTGAATCGCCGAACGAAGCTTCTATCGTTTAGTAAATGCAGCGGGGTATACGATCATTTAGCTACGATTGAGTAGCAATTAATATGTGATGAAGCATGAGGTACCCAATTGTTTAGCGCACAGGACAAAAAACACGTGAGTTCTAAACGATCGTTTAGACGACAATGTAGCTGCGAAGCCCGATCGTCTAGACCATCACTTAACAAGCGCTTAAGTAAACGATTTACTCCGCGATCGTGTAGTCAGTAACTAAGCGATGAAGCTTGCTGAGCTACACAATCGTCTAGTGCGCACGCGTCAACCAACTCCCCAGTATCTGATACTTTATGATCGTCTACCCCATCATTTACATGACCCAACCAACACTTGGTCGTCTTGATCCTCTAAGAACAACAACTTCTGCTATGAAGCTTCTTCACAAACGACTCATAGACTCAAACTCTTTTAAATTATTGACTCGAAAGCAGTTAATATGCCTAAAATGCAGGGGCCTTTACAATTGACTTCAAATGTAAAAGAATTCAAACAATCCAGAGGCTTCATCCCAGAAACTCTATTAATCCCACATCCATAAACTATTTAACGCTTGAATAGAGAGCAGACATGCTTTTACCCACTGCAAAAGTAAATGCATTTCTTTGCATCAATGAATTTGGGCTATCAGAACCTGGCTCTCATACCAATTGAATGAACTCTTATACAAGAGTACCTCTGAGCGGAAGCGGATCGTTCCAAACTCATTGTGACAAAATTACCACATTTACAATTTAACATAACATGCATTATACAACAAATTACTGATATGCTTAAAGAAAACTAAACAATAAGAGAACAAAAACATACCAGTTGAAGAACTTTTTTTCACCGAAATCTCGCTCTCTCCAAGGACTGCTCCTCTCGCTCTCGCTGGAACGTCCAAGTAATCGTTCACCAAATCACCCGGTCGTCTACTCACGAACGGCCTCTACACAAACATAGCAATGGGGATGATACCACCAATTAGAATCCTCAGTATTCTTGGTGTGAGAATCCTGGAGGTGTGGGCTCTATTGGATTTTGTAGAGGGAAGGAGGAAAGAAAAATCATATACCACGACCAAGCAAGTGGGAGAATATCGAGTCTATCATATAGACAATGTTTGATCATTTAGAAGAAGGTATACAATTGTTTAGTAAATAGGCTGTGATCGTATAGATGATCGTTTAGTAAACACTCGGGCGTGCGATCGTTTAAGAAAAAGCTAGACGATCGTTTAGCAATTCCTACGCGATCGTTTAGTAAAAAGCGCACGTGTATACGATCGTTTGGCAACTTTGAGCTATCGTGTAGGCTCTCGATTTGCTATGCGATAGGCAGTATACAACTCGTGAGCAAATTACTGATCTTTTTACGAAATGAAAACGATTTTCTTTATATTTTTCAGTTACAAAAACTGAATGAAACCTCCAACTATCAAACAGTTACGGAGAAAACATCGGCACAATTATCCTATAATTGTCCAATTAAAGTTAATAAATATAATCATATTATATTCATTAACCTATGATTTAATATCACATCATATGCAATAACTTAACCATGGTTTTTTCTCCTCCACTAGATATAAATCATATTTATATAATTTTCCTCCAAATTTATGTTTCTCATATATAAAGTCAATTTGATATAATTAACAAGTTCAATCATATCATATATAATCGAACTTCCTTTTGTCAATTTGAACACTTCAAATGGACCCAAAAACTAATTCTTAACTTGAATCCATTTAGCTACCAAGGGGACCTTATGGACCTATGGCTCGACGTTCCAACGGTACGTGAATAGCTGACTAAACTCTTTAGCCACAAGATCCACCATCTGTTAACAGTCAGGCATTCCACTAAAGACCGACAACTGAACACTTCTTACCACAGATATATTTCAATGCCCATCAGATATAACCAATCAACGGTTCGATAACCCTTCACAGATACTCATAAGTACAACTAGACTAATTTACCGTTTTGCCCCTATAGTTACATATAACTCCTTAAGTACCACTGATCCCTCCAATGAACAATACAACATAGTCCTACTATGTGTGGACACCTCTCGGGCCATGAGAAGGTGTGTGGCACCACATCGTTCAAGCCCCGGGATCAGACCTTAAGGGAGCAATTTATCTACTTACCTCTACTTTGGGGAAGAAGTGAATTCCATCTTTTATAGTTGAGTTCCCAGCTCCTAAATTAGACGAATCCCAAAAGTGGTAGGTTTGAGTTGGCGCTCTTGCCATTCGCACCCATTCAAATCAAAGGACTGCCCTCAAAGGTAGGATTTCCTAACTCACTCAGGATTGAGGTCATGTTACCTATGGTCATCCTAGTGAAGTGAAGTCTCTGTCATGAACGATTTTATATAACAAGATGTTAAAAATTCGTGGTCAGGTCTTATACAAACTCCTTTGTATAGGACGCCCCCGCTCGCATGTCCCCACATGAATGATCAGGATCAGACCATCTGTAGTAAGTCACAACACTTGTAACTATTCTACACAGCGGGCCACATCCGTAGCGTTACTAGGATAAAGTTTCCCTCCTATATCCATATAATACAGACTATTTTGGTTATCACTTAAGACATGATCCATTTGTATGTCTCCACATACATGCTTAAGTTACAAACAACAACTAGCGATTTTAGGACACGAGTTCATATATTATACATCAGACAATAAGTGAAGAAAATATCATATATTATACATCAGAAGCATTTGATCAAAATCGTGTTTACAAACTGTAAGACACGAGAGTTTAGGGCATCATCTCCAACAGGATCGACTTACTGATTATGGTTTATATGGACAGAAATATATCTACAGTGAGGAGAGTTCAACTATCGAGCTATAGTGGTGTATCTTGATAATTAACGAATAGTAATTTATTCGATTTAAGAGTTTTATCAAATTAATTACAGATCGTTAGAGCTCATGATCTGCAGGTCTATTAGGTCCCTCTACTAGCTCATTAGATTGGATAAAAAAATTGAGTATTCATGTACGAAATTAGAGTTATGAATTTGAAATGTTCAAAATCATTTTTAGGGTTTTCGATCGATTGTATATGATACAATTATAAACGTTTATTTTAATTGAAATTAAACGAAATTGAAAAATCAATTAATATTTAAATTATGATTTAAATATAAAACTGATTTGATGGTGATATTGATATTTTATTAATTTAATATTTATATGTTAAATTGATATTATTTTAATTAAAAGTTAAATTAAAAATCAATTAAAATTAGTTTTATTTAAATTAATTATTTTTTAATTAATTTTAAAAAACTAATTTAGAAAATAAAAAAAAATGACTTTAAAAATCATTTTAAGTTAGTGGATTTTCCCAATTTTTGGGGAAAATCCACTAACCATATTTTTATGGATTATCACCAAAATCCAATTGTAAATTGATATGATCACCAAACAGGTGGTGCCCTCCATGTAGTCTATTGGTTTTGCATGATTTCTACTTATATATAGTACCTCCATGCTTGAAGATCATCAAGTAATCTGAGTTTTACTTGCTGAAGTGAAAACTGAAAACCCTATACATCCCTCACTCGTTCTTCATCGATTCAACTTGTTTCAAATGTTTCCACCACACATTTCAGCTTGAGTGGATTTCAGCTGAATTTGTGAAGGAAATCTTCAAAGGTAATATGTGTTCCAAACCCTCTTCTGAATATCATATGAACATCATGCTTAAAACTCAAAATAAATGCAGATTAAGTGCTTGATTATGAGGTCTTCCGATGCATGATATTTCAATCCTTCAATTGATATCAAAGCATGATTTAAACGCTTAACTATTGTCAATTTGAGTTTGGTGGGTTTTTCTTTTCATGAACTGCATGAAATAGTATGCTGATATGATTTTTTTTAGTGTTTTGGTATTTTAATCCTTTCAATTATGTTGTTTCTCTTGTAATTGACTCATGTTTGATGGGCCTTAATGTGTGTTTAAGAGTCTATAATTCATATGGAGTCATTAGAGTTTGAAATTAGGATGTAATCGAAGAAAGAAGTGAAAAAGGTCGAGTTGCTGATTTCCAGTTGTTCGGCTACTATTTGAATTTCCAGCGAGATTTTGCGAGATTTTGAATCATGTTTAAGTGAGATTCTGTTGGAATTTCGAGCGAGATTTCAAGTTCAAACGAGATTTTCAATCAAGTTTGAGCGAGATTTCTAGTTCGAGCGAGATTCTGATGGAAGTCCGAGCGAGATTTCAAGTTTGAGCGAGATTTCAATGAGCCAGCGAGAGAACAAGTTTTGAACGAGATTTCAACTAGCAGTGAGAGATCAAGTTTTAGCCAGATTTCAATATGGAGCAAGATCATGTTCAAACCAAGCGCGATCTTGGTCCATCAACGAGATCCGGGTTTATCCAAGCGAGATTATTGAATCGGTTTAAGAAGATTGATTGGTTTGACCGGTTTTCTTCAAACTTGACCCAGTTCACTTTCAAAAATTTTTTGATTGGCCCGGTTCAGGTGGTTCAAATCTGGTTCAAGAATTTTTGGGTCCGATTTGGAGTTGTTCGAGCTGTCAAGAAGCGGTTTGGAGCTGTCAATTGTTTTTTGTAATACATAGACATTTATGTACTTAAAAATGCCAAAACTAAAACCATATCAGTACGTGTTTAATTTTTTATGCATGTGATGTATGTTATAATTAAATAAATCCTATATGTGCATACAATATGCCATGTAGATTTAAAATCCCATAGTTAGGAAGCATGTTACATGCATTGGAAGTATGTTATAAATTGTTATAATATATAGTATGCATGTATAGGGTTTCTTTTAATATAAAGGTTATATTGAAAGTCTTTGATGAATGTTGTGGATGTTTAGGATGTTTATTTTTTGTAAGTTGTTATAAAATGTAATTAGAATTTAAAATCCATAACAAAGATACACAATATGCTAACTTAGGTAAACAAACTAGTTTTAACTGTTAAAATAGATTGTTACCTGATAAAATTTGGTTACAAACTCAAAACACTTCATAAATCTGTCTAAGGCTGGGGGTACTTAAGTTGACGATTTATGTAACACCTCCTACATGGGGATTATGACCAAAATATTGAGCGTTGTTAACTCATTTTATGAGTTTGCATGAGCGATGTGAGGTTAAAAACTAGTTTAAACACCTAGACATCGTAGGGTTATATCCAAATATAAATGTCGTACTTTGATAAAAATGATGTAGACTTAGATTGTTTAAAAGTTAGACATTTTTAACACAAGTAAATAAAAACCCAAACATTTAGAACACTTCAGTGGGAGATTAACAATATATTCGATATATATTAGCTTTCACATCCTCAAGAGTTCACACTGTCAGATCCATGCTCGGCTTCGTGTCGCTTTTACCACAACTACTGTATTCGAAAAGTGTTTGCATTGGTCAATAACAAGGTGATTAGGGGAAGTATTTCATAGTAAGTGGTGAAGAAAATGTGTCAACATTATCCTACAGTCTCCTTCATTAGTTTGAACCGTCAGATTCCTGTGTTGCACCTACTGCCGTTTTTAGGTGGCACTAGCGAGTTGTTAACCATGGCAATCCTACAGTCTCCTCCATAAGATTCGGAACAACCTAAGCTTCAGTAATGAATAGGGTCTTATAGTTCCGTCTTGGGTATTGTCTTCCATCTCGGGGGCATATTCATACCGTTGTATAAAATCTGAAAATGGCGGGTCACACTTACAAGAATTATTAATTGTTAGTAAAGATCTTTACCAAAAACGATAACCAAAAGAACTATAGGAGTAAAGAGTTACTTTGATATAGTATTAGATCAAAAATTGTCTTGCTTCAGTGAAGGAATTGTTGACTGCCCCATGGTAGCAACTATTCTAAATCACTAAAGTATCGTTGCAAATAAATAAAGATTTTTTGGTACTATATTATTTTTGCTAAATTTGGATTTAGATGCATAAAGTTTAATAGAATTTGTTTAAATTTTTTTAGCAATCTCGAATTCAATTACACAATTGCTAGCTTCTAATAAGTTTAACAGTGAAGGATATTCAAACTGGAAATCCAACATCAATACAATATTAGTTGTGGATGATTTGAGGTTTGTGTTGACGGAGGAATGTCCTCCGATTCCGAGTACAACAGCAAACCGAAATGCTTGGGACATCTATGATCGGTGGGTTAAGGCTAATGAAAAAGCTCGAGTCCACATCTTAGCAAGTATATCAGATGTGCTTAATAAGAACATGAGGTAATGCCCACCGCTCGTGAGATAATGGTGTCACTTTAGGAGATGTTCGGGAAATCGTCATCCTCTATTCGATATGAAGCCATTAAGTATGTCTACATTACTCGCATGAAAGATGGTTCCAAAGTTAGAGAACATGTTCTCGATATGATGGTCCATTTTAATATTGTAGAGACTTATAGAGTGATGATAGATGAGATAAGTCAAGTAAGTATGATATTGGAATCTCTTCCAGAGAGTTATCTGCCATTTAGAACCAATATTGTTATGAAAAAAATTACTTATAATTTGACCACGTTGTTGAACGAGTTACAGACATATCAGAGAATGATGAAACTTAAGGAAAAAAAAGTAAATATTATTTCTCAATGTAAGAAGATTTTTTAAGGGGTCGACATCTGGAACAGGACCCATTTATAACAAGAAGTCTACTCCTTCTTCTTCAAAAATATAAATCTGTACAAATGAAGAACAATGGTAAACGGAATAAGAAAACCACTACTAAGAAAACAAAAACAAGATTCCCAAAGGAAAGTGTTTCCATTGCGGAGAGGATTGGCACTGGAAGTGTAACTGCCCAAAGTATTTGGCGGAAAAGAAAGCAGAAAAAGCAAAACAAGGTAAATCAGATTTACTAATAGTTGAAACATATCTAGTGAAGAATACTCACCTAACCTGGATATTAGATTCATTTAATACCCTAACCCTAATTTGGAAGGCATGAGGAAATAGGATATTAAAAACAAGAAATATAATTAAATTAAGAGGAATTTAGACGTGGAAAAACCAAAGAAAAATGAATTAAGTACGAAATAACATGATGGTTTAAGGGAAAAGCTAGATAAAAATCAAAGGAAATTTCAGGGAAAAGTCGAGATAAAGACTGAATTTCGGATAGTTTATGTATGGTCGAGTGTTTTGAAGTTTCCGAGCTATAGATATCAAATTTGAAACTGAAATTTTGAGGTGGTAAGTTAAGAGGTTTATTAACATTTTCGTAAAGGACGTTACAGCTAATTTTAACTAGAAATTGAAGCTGTAAGTATTGTCCACGTGTTGCATGCAGTGAAGGAAGCATTGGACCAAACCACTGTCCTACGCATGATGGCAAGCGAGATTGGAGAGAGCAGTTTTAATGAGAAAATGGGAGAGAGCGAGATTGGAGAGAGTAGTTTGAGCGAGAGAATGGGAGAGAGCAAGAGTGGAGAGAGCGAGAGAATGGGAGAGAGCGAGAGTTTGAGCGAGAAAGTGGAAGAGAGCGAGAGCCACGAGAGCAAAACCAGCGAGAACGTTGGAGAGAGCGAGAGCCACGAGAGCAAAACGAGCGAGAAAGTTGGAGAGAGTGAGAGCCACGAGAGTGAAACCAGCGAGATTGGGACAGATGGATGCATTTGAAGAGAATTGGGTGCGTTCATTTATAATTTAGAGAAATAAATCAGAAATTAAGCAGACGAAGTGGCAAANATGCATTTGAAGAGAATTGGGTGAGTTCATTTGTAATTTGGATAAATAAATAAGAAATTAAGTAGATGAAGTGGCAAAAGAAGATTACATGCAGGAAGATTTTTATCAACTTAAGTAGGTGGTGTACGGTTGAGATTACATGCAAATTAAGATAATTTTGGTTGGCAAACCCAGAATTAGACAACTCAAAGTTCGGCTAGCCAGAGATAGTGTAGGCAGCCTAAGGAAGAGCCATTTGTATGGTAGTTGTCGTGAGGAAAGAGGCTGGGAATTGCTATAAATAGAAGGCCTTGGCGTGAAGATTAAACTCATTCCTATTGGATTTTATGTCCTAAAACTCGTAGTTTGTAAATTAATAAGTATATTCTATTTTGTTTTTCGATAAAGTTGTTATTGAAATTGTAATCTTGAATCCAATAAACTAAGGTTCCGAGGCTATTTAATATAATTTGAACTTTATGTAGTGACACAAATGTGGATCAAGTTCAAATATATAGCCAAAATGGTCTATAGTATATGAATAAGGTTGGGCGCCTTATTCTGGGGACACTATGGATGCAGCCCACTTTGTAGATAGTACAAACGATATGATCCTGAATCGTTCATATAGAGATATGTGAGTGGGGGTATCCTATGTAAAGAGTTTACATAAGACTAAACCATAAAATAGTCACTTTTTCGGGTTCTAAATGCCGTTTTATGTATAAAAATGACTATTTCGTTATTTGATGACCTAGGTAACTTAATCTTAATCCCGAGCTAACTATGAACTCCTGTTCACTCAAAATTATTCTTAGATCTGCGTAGGTGAGGGCAGCTCAATATCGCTGGCCCAATAAGCCTCCCATTTCAGGGGTGAGATCGGGTGGATAGCTGGGAATATAGGGTGCAAGACGGAATTCACTCCTACCCGTTATAGGGATAGTAGATAGGTTGTTCCCTTTAGTACTGAATCCAGGTCTTGAGCAAGGGGCCCCACCCTCTCCTTGGCTCGAGAGGGATTTGATTTATAGGTTGGACCTTAAACCAATTGTTCATAAGAGGATCAGTGGAACTTAAGGAACAAGATGTAGTCTTAGGGGTAAAACGGTTTTTATGACCCAGCCGAGATTACGACAACCTGTGAAGGATTAACTTACTCATCATGGTTATATCAAATGGACACAAATATATCTATAGTGAGGGGAGTGCAACTACGGGACTTTAGTGGAATGACCCGTTAGTTAACGAATGTTGATTAGCTCCATCTAAAGAGTTTAGCTAGCTAAACTTGGATCGTTGGAGCCCATGATCTATAGGTCCATTAGGTTCCCTTACTAGCTCATATGGAATAAACTTAGAACAGTATGATAGAATAATTTGAATTGTTCGAATTAGGTAGAGAGAGAGAAACCGACAAGTATATATGATATAGTGGTCGGATTTTTTTTTTTTTTAGCTTAGAGATATAGCTTTAATATTTAAATGTGATTTAAA
Source organism: Benincasa hispida (assembly GCF_009727055.1). Classification (NCBI taxonomy): domain Eukaryota; kingdom Viridiplantae; phylum Streptophyta; class Magnoliopsida; order Cucurbitales; family Cucurbitaceae; genus Benincasa; species Benincasa hispida. The sequence goes on from NC_052357.1 coordinate 58,342,851, forward strand.
TATAGAGAATATGAATACGTTCATATTCGGAAGCTCGAAAATGATGGAAATGGTCAAAGTTGTAAAAAGTCAAAGAGTTGACTTTTGACTTTGAAAAGTCAAAACTTTGACCGACCTTATATTCAAATATGATTTGAATTTCGAGAAAATGAATGTGGATTCATGCTCGGGATGTCAAAATTAGTCAACACAGAAAAAATCATAAAAAGTCAAAACGTTGACTTTTTAGTCAAAGTCAGATGACTATTTTGCCCTTTGACTATAATTAGTGAGAAAATCCAAACTTTTGTTGGATAATTCTACTAACAAAATAGTGGGCTAGGTGTTGGCTTATAATGGAGACATTAAGACCACTAAGTGAGTGGATTCTAGGTGTTCGGTTTTTTGTGAAGTTTTTTCATGCAATTGTTGTATGCCTTTTTTCTATAAATTGGGCTTTTCAATTTAGTTAAAAGACTTTTTCCATTTTGAAAATTAATTTAAATTAAGAGGAATTTAGACGAAAAACCAAAGAAAAATGTAATACCTTAACCCTAATTTGGAGAGCATGAGGAAATAGGATATTAAAAACAAGAAATATAATTAAATTAAGAGGATTTAGACGTGGAAAAACCAAAGAAAAATGAATTAAGTACGAAATAACGTGATGGTTTAAGGGAAAAGCTAGCTAAAAATCAAAGGAAATTTCAGGGAAAAGTCGAGTTAAAGACTGAATTTCGGACAGTTTAAGTAGGGTCGAGTGTTTTGAAGTTTCCGAGCTGTAGAAATCGAATTTGAAACTGAAATTTTGATGTGGTAAGTTAAGAGGTTTATTAACATTTATGTAAAGGACTTACAGCTAATTTTAACTGGAAATTGAAGCTATAAGTATTGTCCACGTGTTGCATGCAGTGAAGGAAGCATTGGACCAAACCACTGTCCTACGCATGATGCCAAGCGAGATTGGAGAGAGCAGTTTTAATGAGAAAATTGGAGAGAGTGAGATTTGAGAGAGTAGTTTGAGTGAGAGAATGGGAGAGAGCGAGAGTGGAGAGAACGAGAGAATGGGAGAGAGCGAGAGTGGAGAGAGCGAGAAAGTGGGAGAGAGCGAGAGCCACGAAAGCAAAACCGACGAGAACGTTGGAGAGAACGAGAGCCACGAGAGCAAAACGAGCGAGAAAGTTGGAGAGAGCGAGAGCCACGAGAGTGAAACCAGTGAGATTGGGACAGATGGATGCATTTGAAGAGAATTGGGTGCGTTCATTTATAATTTAGAGAAATAAATCAGAAATTAAGCAGACGAAGTGGCAAAAAGAGATTACATGCTGGAAGATTTTTATCAACTTATGTAGGTGGTGTACGGTTGAGATTACATGCAAATTAAGATAATTTTGGTTGGCAAACCAAGAATTAGACAACTCAAAGCTTGGCTAGCCAGAGTTAGCGTGGGCAGCCTAAGGAAGAGCCATTTATATGGTGAGTTGTCGTGAGGTAAGAGGGTAGGAACGGCTATAAATAGGAGGCCTCAGCGTGAAGATTAAACTCATTCCAACAATCCAAGTATTAAAAGTCCTAAGTAGAGAGTTAATGTTTAGTGGTTAAGCTGCCGTTGTATTGGAGTTCGTAGGTGGTGTTAAGGCCAGGCGTACTGCTGCACAACTTCACATTCAATATGTGTTGGAGTAGGGTAAGTTGGTAGTTTCTTTAAAAAGTGTTTTCAATTATATTTATGAAATGATATTAATTAGGAATTTTTCCTTGAAACAATGAAAATGACAGGGAGACATTTACAAGTAAATTAGGATAGGAGAACTTACAGACTGTGAGTGTTATATAGCTTTGATAATTAAAGCATATTGTGAATGTTTATAGATGCATATGGTGAGTATTTATAGCTTTGATATGAGTATTTACTTAGCTTTATGCTTTGATATATGAATATATGCATATGTAAATGCAAAATACATGCTTTTGATGATATGATGATCTACATGATATTATTTGTTTAATGACTATTGAAACTAGAATTATACTCGGGATATAGTTAGCATACTTAACAAAAGGTGCTTGGCGGGAAAGTATAGTCGGCCTCGTTCGGCAGGAAATAATAGTCGGCTTCGGTTGGTGGAAAATAATAGTCGGTGACGACCGACGGGAAATATAGTCAAGTACCTAAGCATGACTAGCGGGATAAAGAAATAGTCGGTGTGCACACTGGCGGGAAATGGGTCATAAGAGGTTTCCATAGGTGATTGTGATGATTGATGATGATGTTATATGCTTGCCACGTGTAGCATGGGAATAAAGGTTACTGGTTGCATGACTATATCTATGACCATGCATAAGTTATACTGTGAGTATTATCATGAGATTGATTTCCAAAAAACAATGATTTGCAAAGTGATTTTTGTCTTAAAAGAACCACTCACTGGGCTTAGTAGCTCACTCTCTTCAAAATGTTTTCTTATATCCCCCCCCCCCAGGTAGCAAAGCGGAGCGTTCGAGGAAGAGTCCATCACCCACCATCACCATCTCAGGATTTGGTAAACTCTCAGGGCACAGCTTAGACCATGTAACAAAGAATATGGAGAAAATCTACTTATGTGTATAGAGGGATAGGGGAATACTGTAAACTTAAAATTTGTAATAAATATTGGGGGGGGGGGATATTGAACATGAGTATTGTCTTAGGATGCTATTAGTTACCCTCATGCTCCCTTCCTTGTCTTGGGGTTTAAGGCTTAGGAGGGGGTGTGACAATTCAGGCGCCACTAATTATGTTTGCACTTTTCTATAGGAAACTAGTTCTTAGAGAGAACTTTCTGAATAGAAACCGACTTTTAAGGTGGGAACAGGTGAAGTCATTTCAGCTCATCCATTTTCTGTGTGCTAGAAAATATGTACAAAATATCTTTTGAATATATTAAAGTGTTTGTTTTTTCAAGAGGTGTTCATATTTGTTCTGCAAGACTCAAAAATAACTTTTACATATTAAAACCAACTGAAGCAAAGGTCATTCTGAATATAGAGATGTTTAAAACGGCTGAAACTCAAAATAAAAAAAATAAAAAGAAAAAAAAAACAGAAAATTTCTCTTAATGCCTATCTTTGGTACTTTAGACTTGGTCACATTAATCTCAACAAGATTGAGAGATTAGTAAAAAACGGTCATCTAAGTCAGTTAGAAGATAGTTCTTTACCTCCATGTGATCATGCCTTGAGGAAAAAATGACAAAAAGATCTTTTTCTGACAGAGGTCTTCGTGCCAAAGAGCCTCTCGAACTTATAAATTCTGACCTATGTGGTCCGATGAGTGTAAAAGCGCGAAGAGGCTATCAGTATTTTGTCAGTTTTATTGATGATTACTCGAAATATGGCTACATTTACTTAATTAGTCACAAGTCTGAAACTCTTGAAAACTTCAAAGAATTTAAGACCGAGACAAAAAATTTGTTAAGTAATAGAATTAAAATACTTTGATCTGATCGAGGTGGTGAGTATATGGATTTACGATTCCAGAACTATATAGTAGATCATGGAATTCAATCCCAGCTCACAACACATGGAACACCACAACAAAACAGTGTTGTAGAAAGGAGAAATCGAACCATGTTAGAGATGGTTCGATCAATGATGTGTTATGCTTAGTTTCCTTAATCCTTTTGCGGGTTTGTAGTAAAGACTGCAGTATATATTCTACACGTTGATCCTTCAAAAAGTGTTTCAGAAAAACCGTATGAATTATGGAAAGGACGCAAAACTAGTTTACGTCATTTTCATATCTGGGGTTGTCCAGCACATGTGTTGGTACCAAATTTCTAAGAATCTGGAAACACGTTCGAATTTATGCCTCTTTGTAGGATACCCTAAAGAAACAAAAGGAGAACTATTCTAGGATCCCCAAGAAGACAAAGTATTTGTATCGACAAATGCTACATTCTTGGAAGAATATCATATTAAAAATCATCTACCTCGCAGTAAACTGATATTACAAGAAATGCCAAAGATGCTCTAGAAACATCAACAAGAGTTTTTGATCAAGTTGGTCCATTAACAACTGTTGTTGTCCCGTCATGTCCGTCCTAAGAGTTGAGTATGCCTCGATGTAGTGGGATGGTTAATCAACAACCTGAACGCTTTATGGGTTTAATAGAAACTCAAAATATCATACATGATGATGGATTAGAGGATCCATTTGTAGGATTGTATCAGTAACAACGGAAGCACGAGGATCATGTAAGCACTCAAATTCACTAATTTTGGAAAAATATAAAGCATGCACTTGCAGAAAAACAAGTGAGTTTCAAGACATACCTCTTGTAGAACTTCTTCAAAGCTCCTTCTTCAGCTGCTATCATCTCAAATTCTTGTTGCAGACCACATCAAGGTTTTCCCCACTATTCTCTTGGTACTCTAAATTGAGTTGTGGGACTCAAAACATGTTTGAATCAAGGGATGAAGGAGAAAAGCTCACTGTAGCAACCTTGTTGAAGAATCTTTCTACAAACCAAATTTTCTCTAAATTTCTCTATAGATTGCATACCCGATTTTCACTTCACTCTCTTCATTATATTGCAGATTAACATGCAAAGAGAGGCTTTGCATGAATTGCAACTCATCCTTGGAGAAGGAAAGGCAAAAAAGATGCATTTTGAACGAGCTACTTGAAGATATGGATAATGGAAAATCAACATTTTCCATTTAAGTGTTTTGTTTTCTAATTTTCAAAATTTTCTCAAAAATCAAAATTTGATTTTATAAAATCTATTTTGATTTTAAAAATGAAAATTTTAATTAATTTCATAAACTAATTATTAAATAAAACTTAATTAATTTAATATCAAATATTAAATTAATTTTAACACATATCCATCTTTATATATTTAAATCATATTTAAATATATAAATTATCCTCCGTTTAATTCTTAAATTAAACATGTAATTATATCTCATATAATTACTAATTCCGTTAATTCTAATTTAAACATTTCAAATTAACTTATCACGCTATTCTAGAGCTAGTCCGTTATGAGCTAGTAGGGGGACCTCGTGGACCTACAGATCATGGGCTCCAACGATCCGAGATTAATTGACTAAACTCATTATACCAAATTAATCCCCATTCGTTAACTGATGGGTCATTTCACTACAGGCCATATTTGCCCTCCCCTCACTGTGGATATATTATGTCCACATGTTTTAACCATAATTAGCAAGTTGACCTTTCACAGGTTGTTCGTAATAACGGCTGGGTCAGATATCTGTTTTACCCCCAAGATTACGTCTTCTTCCTCAAGTCCCGACTGATCCTCTAATGAACAACTGGTTTGTGATCCAATCACTAAACCAAACTCTTTCAGCCCAGTGATAGGGTGGGGCCCCTTGTTCAAGACCTGGATTCAGTACTTGAGAGAACAACCTTTCTTCTATCCCTAAATCGGGTAGGCGTGAACTCTTTTTTGCACCCTACGTCCCCAACTATCTATCTGGTCTTATCCCTAAAATGGGAGTCTTCTTGTGTCGGCGCTGTTGAGCCAACCCTCAACTATGAAAATCTAAGGGCAATGTCGAATAAACAGGAGTTCATTGTTAGCTCAAGATTAAGATCGAGTTACCTAGGTCATCTAGGTGAAATAGTAAGTCTTAAACAGTAAACAACATTATAAAGTAAGAGTGACTTATTTCTTTGTCCTGATCTTATGCAAACTCATTGCATATGATGCCCCTACTCCTCATGTCATAACATGTAGGAATTAGGATCACATCATATGTAGCAGTTTACAACTCTTTGTAACAACTACAGAGTAGGCCGCATCCAATGGTGTTACCAGAATAAGGTACCCAACCTCATTTATGTACCATAGATCATTTTGACTATTTACTCGAACCCGATCCACTCTTATGTCTCCACATAAAGTTCACGTGCTCATACAATAGTCATGGGTCTTAGTTTATTGGATTTAGACTTTCATACAATTTATGAGATCAGTAACAAGTATATTGATTATAGAAGATGTTTATCATTTTACAAACTGTGAGTTTTTAGGACATAAAACCCAACAATACGCCCACTTGGACTAAAACTCCAGTGGATCAACATATACGAATATATATAATATTGAGTTTACATGAAGAGAATAAAATGTACAAATAATAAACTAGGGCATTACAATACCCATAAATTCTCCCATGTGCCCTAGTGATACAAAACTCGTAGACCTAGTCCTACTAGGTGACCCTCGAACACTTTAGCCGAAAGGGCTTTCGTAAAAGGATCAACTAGGTTGTTTTGGAAAGCAATCTGAGTGACAATAACGTATCCTCTATGTACAATCTCCCTAATGAGATGGTGCTTCCGTTCGATATTCTTTCCTCTTTTATGGCTTCGTGGCTTCTTTGAATTTATAACTGCTCCACTATTGTCACAATAGAGAGTGACAGGCAGGTGCATATTAGGAACTACTTCCAGATCTGTCAGGAACTTTTTGAGCCATATTGCTTCTTTTACTGCTTTGCTTGCAGCTACATACTCAACTTCCATTGTGAAGTCTGTAATATAACTCTACTTAATGCTTCTCCACACAGCTGCTTCTCTATTTAGAGTGAACATTGACCCCGATGTTGATTTCCTCGAATCAATATCGGTCTAAAAGTCAGAATCAGTGTATCTAGGAAGAATCAGATCCTTAACACCATACACGAGCATAATCTCTCGTTCTCCGAAGATACTTGTGAATGTTTTTAACAACAATCCAATGGTCATGACTAGGATGGACTGAAATATGCTGACAATTCCTACGACATAGCATATATTGGGGCGAGTACACAACATTGCATACATCAAACTCCCAACATCAAACTCTCAACAAGACTGTAGCATTCTTAGCTCTTTATGTTGATGATATCTTGCTCATTGGGAATGAGGCAAGCTTCCTTGTTGATGTAAAGAGATGGATAGCAACATAGTTCAAAATGAAAGATTTGGGTGATGCTCAATACGTTATAGGAATACAAATCTTTCAAATTCGAAAGAATAGAACCCTAGCATTATCTCAGGCATCTTATATTGACAAGATGTTGTCAAGATATAATATGCAAAATTCCAAAAAAGGTATGTTATCTTTTAGACATGGAATTAATTTGTCAAAGGAATAATATCCTAAGACACCTCAAGATGTTGAGGAAATGACAAGAATTCCATATGCATCTGCATTTGGGAGTTTGATGTACACAATGTTTATGTACACGTCCTGACATATGCTTTGCAGTTGGAATCGTCAATAGGTTCCAATCCAATCCAGGACACAGTCATTGGAGTGCTGTAAAAAACATCCTCAAGTATCAAAGGAGAACGAGGGACTATGTGCTTATGTATAGACCTAAGGATTTGATCCTTACTGGATACATTGATTCTAATTTCCAAACTGACATGCATTCAAGGAAATCTACTTCAGGATTAGTTTTCACTCTCAATGGAGGAGCTATAGTTTGGAAAACCATTAAGTAACGTTGTATCGCTGACTCCACAATGGAAGCAGATTACGTAGCCGCATGTGAACTGCTAAAGAAGTAGTATGGCTCGACAAATTCATGGCTGACTTAGAAGTAGTTCCAGATATGCACCTACCTATCACATTGTATTGTGACAATAGTGGTGTTGTTGCCAACTCGAAAGAACCAAAGAGTCACAAACGTGGAAAACATATTGAGAAAAACTACCATCTCATCAGACAGATAGTATACCGAGGAGACGTGATCGTCACGAAGATAGCCTCTGGAGACAACCTTGTTGATCCATTTACGAAGGCCCTCTCGGCTAAAGTGTTCAAGGGCCACTTGGTTGGACTAGGACTCCGAGCAACGTAATCTAGGGCAAGTGGGACAATATCTATGGAATTAGAGATGCCCTAGTTTATTGTATTTTCCCTTTATATCTCTCAACATTGTGTTATATATATTTGTTCTCACTGAAGTTTTAGTCCAAATTAGAGATTGTTGGGAATGTCATAGAACTCGCAGTTCGTAAAGTTTATGTTAAACATTCTATTTATCAATAAAATATTATTGAGTATCTTATTCAATAAAGTTGTTGATTTTGAATTCTATTATTAAAATCCAATAAACATATCCATGGCTATAGTATAAATACTTTAACCTTATGTGGTGACATAAACAGGATCAAGTTAATAGTATATTGCCTAAATGGACTATAAGTATATGGATGAAATTGGGTATCTCATCTTGGTTGAAGGAAATCAAACACGAGAATTATCATGAGCAGCAGAAGGATCATTCCAAATTACAATCGTATATGAACTTTACATTTACAATGACAAACAGAAACATATAGTTATGCAAAAATACATAAATTACAGCATGCTATACAATGATCAAGGATAAGAGTAACACACTTTTGTCGATTCATCTCCAAGCTCCTTGATGACGAACGCTCGAACAAAGCAACACAGCAACACAGGAATACTCGTCCAACATGATTGCTACACTGCTAGAAGCCGACATACTCGAATTAACCAATTGCCAAGGTCACGAACACCTCGACCACCACGAACGGCCTCCACAGAACCTCGACTGTGTCTGTCTCTTATACACATCTAGATGTGTATAAGAGACAGGAACCTCGACTGTGTCGAGTTGAGTATGACACCACCAAGAAGGTTACCATGGAATTCTCGACGTGAGGATCTAGAGGGTGGGCTCTTTGTGGACTTGGTTTGAGGCAAAAAAAACGGAGAAACCACAATCGTGTAAACAATTGAGCAAGTGGGAGATGGAAGAACCTATCGTATAGGTTGATGCCCAATCGTTTAGGAAAAGCTAAATGATCGTTTAATAAAAGCTATGCGATCAATTAGCTCATCGTTTAGTAGAGTGTCTATCGCTTAAGAAGACTCCACGATCATTTAGCTAACTCCAAGCTGTCGCTTAGTAAATCTTATTTACTTAACAACTTTCCGTGAGTATTTTTCGAAAGAGAAAATCTCAAAACCACAATTTTCTATTTCTTACTAAAATTAGGAAAACATTTTCCCTTTTAACTCACGATTGCCATGAAACCACCAATAACCTCCCACTCATTTGGTATTAGAGAAAAAGAGATAATTATCTAATAAATAATATTATTATAAATATAAATGATAACTAACTTATCACACTATATTTATAACCTGTAGTTTCAATATTTCATCTCATGAAACATATAAACCATAGCTCTTTTTCTATTCCATGATACTTAATGTAAATCTTATTTACATTAATCCTCCACTAGATGTATCTCATACACTATACCGATCATATCATATATAATCAAATTACCTCTTGTTAATTTGAACGTTTCAAATCAACACCAAGAACTAATCCTCAACTGAATCCATTGAGCTACCAAGGGGACCTTATGGTCCTGTAGCTCGAAGCATCAACGGTACATGAATAACTGACTAAACTTTTTTAGTCACGGGATCCACCATCCATTAACTACCTTGCACTAAACTAAAGACCGACAGCTGAACTCTCCTTACCATATATATATATTATGTGTCCATCTTAACCAATCAATAGTGCGACAACGCTTAGATCGCTCGTAAGTATAGCTCGGCCAATAACCGTTATGCCCCTGTAGTTACATCTAACTCCTTAAATACCATTGATCCCTCTAATGAACATAAGTCATAGTCCTACTATGACTGAGTCCTCTCTTCCAAAGAGAAGTTGTGGCCACTATGTTCAAGTCCCAGAATCAGCCCTTAAGGGAGCAATCTCTCTACTTATCCCTGCTATGGGAAAGAAGTGAATTCCATCTTGTGTATTGAGTTCCTAGCTCCCAGATTAGACAAGTCCTCCAAAAGGTAGGCATGTTGAGTTCGCAATCTGGCCACTCTCACCCATACTAATCAAAGGACTGCCCTCAAAGGCAGGAGTTCCCAAAACACTTAGGATTGAGGTCGTGTCACAAATAGTCGTATAGGTGAGATGTAAGTCTCTAGTATCAATGGCATTATATATAGTGTCTGGTCATCTCGTGGTCTAGTCTTATGCAAACTCTTTGTATAGGACACCCCGCTCACATGTCTCCACATGAATGGTCAGGATCTACCATCTATAGTAGTTTACAAAAGTTTCAAACCTATTTAGGTTATCACTTAAGGCATGATCCACTTGTATATCACACATACATGCTTAAGTTTACATAAGATAACCAAGGAGCTTTTTTTATTGGATATGAGTAAATGCCATAATTAAATAACAATTATATTATTCATAAAACAATGTGTATGATTACAAACAACGAGACTCCCAGAGAATTAGGACACCAATCACAACAATCTCCCACTTGTACTAATACCTCGGGAGACTAATGTATAATACAATATAAAATATGTACAATATTCAATAAACTAGGGCATACCCAGTATCATCTCCCACTTGCCTTAGACAAGATGTCGCATGTCCCACAGACGCAGACTCTCCAGGTGACCCTTGAACACTTTAGCCATGAGAGTCTTTGTAAAGGGATCAACAACATTGTGCTCTTACGTGATCTTCGTGACTATCACATCACTGCGATTCACAATCTTTCTGTTAAAGTGGTATTTATGTGCTTACCCTGACGATGACTCCAAGGCTCCTTTGAATTTTCCACAACCTCGGTGTTATCACAATACAGAGTGATAGCCAAATCCATATTTGGAAGAACTTCAAAATTTGAAAGGAATTTCCTCAGCCAAACAGCTTCCTTAGCTGCTTCACAAGCAGCTATGTATTCAGCTTCCATAGTGGAGTCAACGATGCATCCTTGCTTGATGCTTCGCCAGACTACATCCTCTTCATTCAGAGTGAAAACTGACCCCGATGTCGATTTGCGAAAATCTCTATCGGTCTGAAAGTCAGAGTGTGTGTATCCTGTAAGGATCAGATCCTTATCTCCATACACGAGCATGTAGTCTCTCATTCTCCGAAGATATACTTGAGGATCGTCTTGACCACCGTCCAGTGATCAAATCCTGGATTGGACTGATATTGACTGACAATCCCTAGTGCATAGCAAATGTCGAGTCTGGTACACAACATTGCATACATTAAGCTTCCTACCGCTGAAGCATAGGGAATACGTCTCATCTCCTCACCCTCTTGAGGTATCTTAGGACATTGATCCTTAGACAAATCGAATCCATGCCTGAAAGTTAATAAACCCCTCTTGGAATCTTGCATGTTGTACATGATTAACATTTGATCGATGTATGATGCCTGAGACTGGGCTAACCATTTGTTCTTACGATCCCGAATGATCTAGATCCCTAGAACATACTATGCCTCATCCAAATCACTCATTTAGAACTGGGCAGCTAGCCATTTCTTAGTGTCAGTCAGATACACTACATCATTCTCAAGTAGGATATCATTCACATACAGTACCAGGAAAGCTACTGAGCTATTGATGATTTCATGTAGACACAAGACTCGTCATCATTTTGATCAAAGCCAAATGACTTTACCGTAGTGAAAAATCTGATGTTCGAAGATCTAGATGTTTGTTTCAGCCCATAACTGGACCTATCAAGTTTGCAAAGTTTTTGCTCTTGATCTGAAACAATGAAGCCCTCTAGTTGAGTCTTATAGATGGTCTCCTCAAGACTACCATTAAGAAAGGCAGTCTTGACGTCCATTTGCCATATTTCATAATCATAAAATGTGGCTATGAACAAGAGAATCCTGATAGACATGAGCATGACAACAGGTGAGAAAGTTTCCTCATAGTCAACTTCCTCAACTTGGATATAACCCTTTGCCATGAAGGTTTGCACCTTTCCATCTATACCTCTCTTTCGCTTATAGATCCACTTACACCCAATAGGTCTTACCCTATCAAGTAGATCAACAAGCTCCTTGACGTATTGAAGTACATAGACTCCATTTCCTGGTTCATGACCTTAACCCATTCATCTTTGTCAACATCCTCCATTTCTTTTTTAAAAGACAACAGATCCTCGATTCCATCATGCGAAATGAAGTTTTGGGCTTCAATAAAGCCCATGTAGCAATCCGGTGGGTTCATAACCCTCCCACTACGTCGAGGCAGTTTGAACTCTTGAGCTGGTTAACTAGATGTGCCGACCTCAATAAATCTTATTGGACTGTTGGCCTGTTCAACAACTCTTGTTAAACCCTCAATAGTCTCAGTCTCACTAGAAATCTCACGCAAAACGAGCATACTCCGTGGCTTATGATCCCGGATGTGGTCTTCTTCCAAGAAGATAGCATTTGTAGAAAAAAACACTTTGTTCTCAGTCAGATCATAGAAGTATCCACCTCTCGTTTCCTTGGGGTAGCCTACAAAGAGGCAAACCATCGAACGTGGTTCCAACTTCTTTGGATTAGTCATTAGCACATGTACCAGACAACCCCAAATCCTGAAGTGGCGTAAACTACCTTTACGGCCTCTCCATAACTCAAAAGGTGTTTCAGAAAAACTTTTTGAGGGAACTTTGTTCAGGATATAGCATGCAGTCTCCAATTCAAAACCCCAAAACGAGTCTGAAAGATGAGTATAACTCATCATAGACCGAACCATATCCAACAAGTTTTGTTTCTCCTTTATGATACACCATTCTGCTGAGGTGTACCAGGGGCCGAGAGTTGGGATGCAATCCCATGTTCTATTATATAGTTCTGGAATTGGAAGTATATATACTCTCCACCACGATCAGATCGTAGTGTTTTTATCTTCTTACCTAACAAGTTTTCAACTTCAGCCTTATACTCCTTGAACTTGTCAAGGGCTTCATACTTACGTTGCATTAGGTAAAGATACCCGAACCTTGAATAATTATCTATGAAAGAGATGAAATATTCATACTCACCTCGAGCTCTAACATTCATCAGACTATAAAGGTCTAAATGTATAAGCTCTAAGACTTCCTTGGCTCTGTAACCTTTTCCAGTAAAAGGTTGTTTGGTCATCTTGCCTTCGAGGCATAATTCACACACCGACAAGGAGTTTTCTTCTAAACTCTTTAGAAGTCCACTTTTTACCAACTTCTCAATCCTATTGAGGTTGATGTGACCTAACCTTAGATGCTTAAGATGGGCATTTTCCTTAGGAGAAACATTTGGTCTTTTAGCTGTTGTTTCCGTACTGAATATTTCAATGTTAAACAAGGCTTTTATGACTAACGACCTTAGTACATATAAGTTACTTTTCATTGAATCATAACCAATCTCCGTTCCATTGTTGAAAATAAACACTTTATTCTCAGAAAAGGAGACGTTATACCCTTGTTCAATGAGACAAGAAATCGAGATTAAGTTCATGAGGAACTATGAAAACATTATTCAGTAACAGATAAAGTTTCTTGTAAACAAATAACCTCAACCTATCTACAGCAATAGCTGAAACAACCTCACCAGTGCCGACTTGTAGAGTCGTCTCACCCTGTGGCAACGTTTGCTAGGAACTGAATCCTTGGTAAGAGGAACTGACATGATTGATAGCACCCGAATCTAAGATCCAGGCATAATCATAATTCTCTATCAAACACGTTTCAAGGACAAATAAATTAGATTCTATATTTCCTCCTCTTTTGGAGAGTAGTGGGATCAGTGTCAGAACAACTGACACTACTGGTTTCATCATCCATCCCTTTATGCTCAAAATGTAAGAACTGACGTTCAAACAAATCTTGCAACGAGTCCATGATCTCGCGTGCAATGACCATGTTCTCAACCCTTTTTGCCAAAACATCAAATATGTTAGCCAAAATGTGAAGGTGGGCCAATGAATTAAACTTCATACGCACCTCAAAAGCAACGCGAAGACTTCGCGGTGCATCAAGGGTCGACACTTGAGGACACTCCTCAACCATGACAAATTTGAGGTTGTTTGCCATGAAATATATTTCACACGATTTTTTCCACTGTATGTAATCGGTCATATTAAAAGCACTAAATGGAAATTCTAACGAGTTGCTGAAAAGAAAAACAAATTGACCTATGTTAGGTTTTAGGTAAATACCCATTGTAAAACAAACAACATCCAATAAGGTTTTAGCAAACTTAATATGAACCCCGTGTGACATCTAGTTTCGAAATGACACTTCAAAGGTTTAGGACAAAAGCCGCTAAATCAATTATCCCTCTTCTGAATTGAGAAGTTTTCAACCAGTCATTAATACCAAAACAACTCTTGCTCCTATAATGACTAGCCATCATTGATTTAGCCAAGAGAACATTAACTTACTTAACAATCTCCCGTAAGTATGACCCACCATTTTAGGACCTAGAGATCCGCCCCAAAAAGCGAATCTGAAGGGAAAAAATCCGATTGGAGCAAAACCTAAAGCGACCCTATCCATTTCTGGAGTTCACCTTGATTTTGACCAAATGCATAAAACCCATCCGAAGGGGGACGCTCTCAGGGCACCAAGAGGAAGTATAAAATGATCTCACGATGTGAACTAATGACAGAGACCATAAGATGTGTTGACACATACCCTTCACCCACTTATTATAAACACTATCTTCGTCCACCTTGGTATCGACTCATGCAAACACAATCCGAAAGGGGATGCTTCCAGGGCACCATGAGGCCAAGTATGAATCTTACGGTGTGAACATTTAGGGAGAAACATGAGTGGAATCATAGACATATTAGATATATCTCTTCCTCCCACTGAGTATTTTATAACCTAGGGTTTAGTTTACTTAGAAAAAACACGGCTAAGGATTTTAACTAAGTGACTTTTAGGTTTGCCCAATAGTAACTTTTACCTTGGATAGTTAAACAACTTTTGATCATCATCCATTAAACTCTTTAATGGAGTCTTTGACCAAATTGTCGCATGTTTGTTGAAAATCTATCTAATTCACCTTTCCAGGTAAATTCCTAGGTAGGGGTGTTATGGCTCTGTCAACTTAAGAACCCCAGCCTAGCCAGAACACGCCTTAGACAAAAGGTCCCTTATAGATAGATTTAAAACAAATTTAATCTTTTAGCCAACCAATTTAATCCTATTAAACCGATTTTAAAAGATTAAATAAGTTACTAAACTCTTTAGAACCATTTGAACTTAGGTCTATCTCAATCCAATTTTAAAACCCTTTTAAAAAACCTGAGTTCACCCTAAGTCTACATGCAACTCTTTCTTATTGATTTTAGGTCCAATTTCCTTTAACACACTTATAAACGAAACAACTAAAACCACAATGCAAAGCTAAGACATGTAAGGCATTCATAACGATTATAAACAACCTAAGTGTCATGCTGAATGCATTGTTCATTTATTGCCACTTCTTTTGTATAACGCTTATACAAAACAATGAAACAAGCACAACATGCTTCCATTCACCCTTAGACTATAACACTTATAATAAAAGGATGATGCATCATAATGCTCACTACATGCAAAATATAACTCTTATATTTCATGATGCATGCGCATGTTTTCATGTAATTTCTTCATGCTAGATTATAACATTTATAATACATGATGCATGAATAATAGCACAACCTAGGGTATTGATGATCTGCAAGTCCATTAGGTTCATCTTCTATCTCATTAAATTGGAATAACAAATTGAGTATTGATGTATGAAATTAAGGTGATGAATTTGAAATGTTCAAACTCATTTCTAGGGTTTTCGATTGATTTTATTGTTGAGGATGGTGCCCTAAACTCTCGTTGGGTCCTATAGTTTGTAAATACTGTATTGAAAAAATGCTTGTGATGTAACAATATATTATATTTTGTTCACTGTTGTTTATGAAATATGAGATCTTTTATTTGCTTTAACACAATCCAATTAACTAAGATCCCTGGTTGTCGGTGTATGTAAACCCGAACCCTAATTACTTTAAGTAAGAGTGAGTAATGTGATGTCTTCTAATGAGTTGAATGAAGCCATGTTTTAGGAGGGATAGAGGATGGAAGCAAGAATAAATAAGCTCTTGTGTAGCTAAGTTTAAACCCCGAATTCTAAGTTTCCTAAACAAACATGTTTAGCCAAAGGAATGATATATTAAATATCTAATAAGTGAAAATCCATGTTATTTATAGAAGTTGTGGAGAAAAGAAAAAAAAACATATTAAATAAGGAAACTTACTTATTGGTTTGGCTGGAGGCACTAAATATGGGGTGACGTGGCGGTTAATCCTTGAACTCGGGAGGCGGCAGGAATATTAAAAGGAAGAGAAACTTCGAAAGCTTGGTTTCGGCAATCTACATGAGCAAATTTAGTGAAATCAATGCTATTTGAAAGCTGGAGAATCTAGTTTTCGAGGTTGCCTTGCCGGAAACAGATTGCAGGAGGAGAAGAACAAGAAATGAAGAAAGTGCAGAGGTGGCAGAGTCTCGGGTTAATCAAGGCCTGAGGTGAAGATTGGAGACTCTAGGCCAAACTATAAGAAACTTTTAGGCTGAAATTTTAAGGTAAGAAAGTTAACTATATTCTAAACATGTTTGTAGAAGGAAGTTTCTTCAAAAGAGGTATGGATTTTGAATTTTTTAAGTTATAACAGAGAATCTGTGCATAAGCAGACAGTTGCTTGGGAAGAACAAGCAAATAACTCAGGAGAGTTATAGCGAGATATGGAGAATGAGGATCTCGCTTATGAAGAAAATCTCGCTAATTTTGTGCTGAGGATCTTGCTCAAGAAGGAAATCTCGCGAGAAATTGGGTTGAATCTCGCTGGTATGGTGAGTAATGCTAGGTTGAAGTTTGTTGAAGAAATGCTTGATCTCGCTCATGAGAATCTCGCTCATGATGAGGATGTTCATGAGGATCTCGCTCATAAGGAAGAATTCACTCATGATGAGTATTTCGCTAGTAAAGCTATCTTTGATGATGAAAGTTCCATTAGTAAATAATAATTTGAGGTATGTTGCTAAGAATTCTAAGTAGTTTAACCGGGAATTATTTCAGGCCAAGAAGAGCTAGGAGAGACGTATAACCCGTTAAGAGGCTAATGAGTTGTGAGTGACTATGTGATTATTTAATGTTTTAATGATTTAGAAACCATGATTTCCTTGAAGTTATTTCTCATGCTAAGTGTTTATATGAAGTGCCAACCAACATATGTTTGAAGTTATTTCTCATGATAAGTAAAGCATGTCTTCCATGGAAATTGACATGATTTAAATATGTTATCTTGTTCAAATACTTTCAGCATGTTTAAGTAACTCCATTTTTATGATGAACTAGTATGATGATTTGAGCACCAAGTCTTAGTATTCAACTAAATGTTTATGACTAGTTATATGATGGATACTGAAGGACAACGAGAAGGTATACTAGTCAAGTACCTAAGGTATGACGGTACTCAGTTATAACCACATGCACGTAGGTAATACGATGTCGAGGGACTGAGAAAAAGGGTTCTCCCAGACTAAGGTTGACATTGAGGCTTAGATCTAGTAGCTCACTCTCATCTAAGGATAAAGGCAGTCATATCTTCTCCTAGGCTAGAAGGATAGTTTGGAATTGCTAATGCTTATGAATGTTTATCAACGCATGATGTTACTAATGTATGTGTTTTCCAAGTATATTTTCCATATCTAACGCATGCTAATAGTTTTTACAAGCTAGTTCAACATGATTTATGCCAACCTATTTTACAAAGTATGAAGCATGTGTTAGGGTTAAAGCTAAGGTTGAATGAAGCTTGATGTACTATGTTTAAAATACCTAAGGTTTTCAAAGTACATGCTTTGGTATTCCTAAACATAATGAAAAGGGTTACTAGAGGTAGGGAAGGTATCCTAAAGAGTTTTCTATGCTATATTTGAGAACTATTCTTTTAATGCTCTTCGAGAACTTGACAGCTTAAGTGAGCCTAATACTGAAGGTAAGGAATGTATCTAAATAAATGTACCTAAGGTGTTGATGGTACATAGAAAACTCCACGTGCCATAGGTAGTTCTGAATGAGAGGCCGAAGTATAGGTCTCCTAGGCCATATACCAGCAAAGGGATGCTAAAGTATGGGTCCTTGGCTGGTAACAGACGTTGGGAATTAGAGCGATGTATGCTCGTTCTCAACTAGGGAATAATGATGTTTAATGGTGTTTAAGAGTAGTTATCAATGTTTATGTTTAGAGGAAGTTGCTTGAGATGCCCATCGGTATATTTAAAGAGATCAACGTAGGGGTCTCAATTGAGATTCAAGTTTCATATACAATGATTTTAAAGGTTTTATGTACATGTTTGCTTGGCATATTTTAGTTCCAGTATTATGTTTTCACGCTTTCAGTTTAAGCATGAAATTTATGTTTTTATTAAGTCACTCACTGGGCTTCTAGCTCACGTTTTCAAATGTTTTCCTTTCAGGTAGCGGTCAGTTCCTAAAAGACTTTTCTGCTGCTGCTCTGCCACTCAAAGAAATAGGTTGAAGGAAGCGTAATTGAAGACCTATATTATTTAGTACACATGTGTATGTCTAGTGACTAGTATTCTAGATGGGCTCACTAAATTGTAATATTCATGTATGGACAATGCTGCGAAACCCTGTAATGTAAATGTGTTAAGTTCTGAGTTAATATATTTGTATATCGATGATATGTATGTATTCAGGGATTGAGCAAAATTTAACAGGTTAGATAGGTAGTAAGTGCCAGCAAAAGGGTTGGTAACTGCTGCAGTCACCATTCCATCCAGTTAAGAGGGTAATCTGGAGTGGGATGTGACAGTGTAACTTAAGCATGTATGTGGAGACATATAGGTGGATCATGCCTTAAGGGATAATAAAAATGGTGTGTAGTAATGGATAAAGGAGGGAAACCTTATCCTAGTGACACAACGGATGCGACCCACTTTGTAGAGAGTTACAAGTGTTGTGACTTACTACAGATTGCATGATCCTGATCATTCATGTAGAGACATGTGAGCGGGGCCATCCTGTACAAAGGAGTTTGTATAAGACCGGACCACAAAGTGTTATAGTCTTGTTATATAACGTCGTTCATGTCAGAGACTTTAGTTCACTAGGATGACCATAGGTAACATGACCTTAATCCTTAATGAGTTAGGAACTCCTGCCTTTGAGGGCGGTCCTTTGATTTGCATGGTGCAAGTCGCAAGATTCGTCTGATTTGGGAGTTGGGAACTCAACTACACAAGATGCAATTCACTTCTTCCCCGAAGTAGGGGTAAGTAGATAGATTGCTTTCTTAAGGGCAGATTCCGGGGCTTGAACGATGTGGCGCCACACACCATCTCATGGCCCGGGAGATGTCCACTCATAGTAGGACTATGAGATATTGTTCATTAGAGGGATTAGTTGTACTTAAGAAGTTAGATGTAACTACAGGGGAAAAATGGTAAATTAGCCCAATTGTACTTATGAGCATCTGTGAAGGTTTATCATACTTTGATTGGTTATATCCGATGAACACATAAATATATCTATACTGAGAAGAGTGCAGCTGTCAATCATTAGTGGTGTGCCCGACAATTAACGGATGGTGGATCTTGTGGTTAAAGACTTTAGTCAGCTATTCACATACCATTAGAGGTTCAAGCTACAGATCAATAAGGTCCCCTTGGTAGCTCAATGGATTCAAGTTGAGAATCAATTTTCGGGTCAGTTTGAAGTGTACAAATTGACAAGAGGGGGTTTGATTATATATGATATGATTAAACTGATCAACTATAAATGATATAGTTGACATGATGTATGAGATACATTAATTGGAGGAAAATGATTTAAATATGATTTATATCTAGTGGAGGATAAAAGAACTATTGTTTAAATGTTGCATATAATGTGATTAAAACTGTAGGTTATAAATATAATATGATAAATTAGTTACTATATTTATTTATAATTAAATAATTATGAGATAATTGTTGGTGGTTTTCTCCATAACCGTACGAGAAAGTGGGAGGTTGCATTCAATTTTCATAACTGAAGGATAAAATGAAAATAGTTTTCATTTTGTTGTTGAATAGGATAATCGCTTCACTATATGTACGTCGCTTATCGTTTAGCTAACCAGAGCCTACACGACAACTCAAGTGTTTTTCCTAAATGATCGTTTACACGCGTAGTTTACAAAACGATCGTGTAGCTTTTACTAAGCGATCGCATGCGAGAGCGAGATTACTTAAACGATCATCTAAAGGATCATATCCGATTACCTAAACGATCGTGCACCTTTTCTAAACGATCAAGCACCAGTCTATATGATAGACTCAACTCTCCCACTTGCTTGGTCGTTGAATATGATCGTGTTTCCTCCTTCCCTCTACCAAATCTAATAGAGCCCACACCTCTTCGATTCTCACTTCGAGAGTGGTGGTGTCCAAGTTGCTGCCTGTTTGTGGAGAAATCTATTCATTTGCCGAGCGACAGCGAGATTTGGTAGACGATTGGCTTGCCGTTGCACTGGCAACGAGAAATTCTGTTCTTGACGAGAGCGAGAGATAAAGAGAAGAAAAGTTCTTCAAAGTTGAGTCTCTTGTTCTTTTGTATTCAATTTGTTGAAAGCATGTCGTAATTTATCCTTAAATGCATAACTTGTATGTATGTTTGTGAATGCTTGTATTTCTGTCACAATGAATTTGGAATGATCTTGCTTCCGCTCATAGGTACTTGATAACTTGTAGAAATACAAGTTATTTATATCGTCTTACTTAGAATATGCGGCAAGAGGAAGGAAAAGTTGCGTCAAATGTAGAAAAATTGGCTTAGAAATGTGAAGCTTATAAGAGCATCGCAAACGCACTTGTTGACCACATTGGGAGGGCAAAAAAGATGTCCAAACCTTTATTTTGCAGGTAACAGGTATCACCGCATACGACGATTGCTCATGGACAAAAAGATCAATGCATTCTCGAGGATTTCTGAAATCGTACAGTTTTTTCTGATGTACAGCCTGAAAAATGGAACGTGGAGCAGAGCGGACATTCCCACCAGCCGCAACAAGAAAAACTAACTTTTCAGAGTGGGACCACTGAGGCAAGAGCTGCTAAAATCTATAAATAGAAACACTCAGCACAACGAGAAGATGCTAAAAAAAGACGGAAAAAAATAGGAAAAATAGCAGAAAAAAAAAGTTCTGTGCAAGGAACACTCTTCTCTCAAGAACTCTCTCGAGAAGGAAGTTCTCCACCTCATTCCTCCACTCATCCAACGCGTCGGCAAGAAAGCAACTTCGATTGGGATTCGTGCGAAGACAATGGCACGCAACTCTCGACTGTTCTTACTTTCTGTTCATCGTTTGTTGTTCATTTTCTGTCTATCATTCATATCTCTATAACAAACGCTTTATCTTTCCCAATTAATATTACTAACATGTTCATCTTCATCTTTTGTTCACCATTATGCTTTCATCCTTCATTTCTTTCACCATGAGTCACTAAACATCTAGAGTGTAGGGGAATGATTGAGTAAGTGAGTCAATTCATGTTGAAGATGTTAGCTAAGTTTATTTAATGTATGCTCAATGGCATCTTCACTTACGAGAGCAAAAGTAAAGATGTTAATCCACCTCTCGAAAGAAGGTTGATAGAATACGTTAATGATAACTTGTAGAAATACAAGTTATTTATGCCACCTTATCTAGATATTGTGGCCAAAACTTAGCGAATATGCACCGATTGTATGAAAATTAGCCTAGAATCACAATAAGTATAAATGATTGCAATTACACCCACTAACACCATAAAGATGGAAGACAAGCTGAATTTTACTCTGTTTTGCAGGAAACCAAGTCACCGCTTATGCTCAAGGCTCACGAGAAACTGATCAACGCATCTCTATCACATTGCACTAGCCAATCTACAATGAAGAGACGATTACGGCAATGACGGCACAATGCGACAGTCGATCCAGAACTGTATTTTGACCGCATGCGGTAATAAAAACAACACCACATGCAAATTCACGATCGAAAGATGCAGCTGAGCAACGCAAAAGTGGGGAATTGAGACACGTGTACAACTAATGGTTGTGCAGAATTGACGGTCTGATAGCATAATAAAAGGAATAATTATTCCTCCATCTTCGAAATTTCCATAACAATCAGTGGGGACCACACGGCCAGAGTCAAAGACCCTGCTTCTATAAATACCCCATAGATTTCATAGAAAAGATATGCTACTTGATACGGGGCTAAGTGTTGCAAAATTGTTGAAAGAAAAGGCTGAGCTGAGTGCTTAAGTGAAGAAATCTGGGACGAAGACGAGATAAGGCCGAGAGGTGAATCTCATATCTAACCTACCAAACACCCGATCGGAAGCTCTGTGCATAGATCTCTGCTACCGATGGAGCAAGCCTGAGAGGGAAGCTCTTCCTACCATCAAATCCATCCTATCCGAGAAGCAGATCTCCATCGAATCTGTGCCAAGACATTGGCACTTGTTTGTATTTGTTCTATCTCTTTCATCGTTGTATTTCACTGTTCTTTGTCTCTTCATTCACACACCATATATCAAACGCATAATAGAGATATTAAATGTTTCGATAGTTTCCATGTCCCATTCTCTGTCTATTTCCGTTCACCAATTAATCACTTTCTTCATAATGTCTTCTTAATTCCCTGATAAGCAATATGAGATAACCAAGTACTTAATCTGAGTTAAAGATATAAAATGCGTTTAGCTAAGGCATGTTAGACGGTATCTTCACCTATAAGAGCAGAAGTAAAGATGTCGTTCTGATCTATCGAGAGAAGGTTAGAAGAATGTGTTAACTAAAGAGAGTTGTACTTCCAGACATGGAAGCAACCTTGTGTTCATTACGTTACTGTCTGTTTCACCACAGACATATGGGAGCGCGGCCGATCACTGAAAGGTGTACACCAAGAGAAAAGCGGAACAGTATTTGTAGCTTTAATGCATTGAGAACTTGCGCTGTTTATATTATTTATCTCTCTCTTTCTATTCTGTTCATAAGACTTGCCGCCGCATTCCACATTCTTTGCACAACTTTCACAGCCAGCCTTGACCTCGGCATCTTGTAACATGAAGCCTATATCTTGTATCATCTAGCTTAGGTTTACTGTATTTTTATTTTATTATCGCATCTTTACTGCTTTACTTTATTTTATCGCAATTTATATACCTGTACAAACACATTTTTAAAGATTGAAAACCTGGGCGCATATATCATGAACATACCACAATAACCTAAAATAGTCCCTGTGTTCGACCTCGGATCACACCAAGAAACTTGCGATGGAATTACACTTGGTTCCATCGTAAGGAAACTTGTGACAACGCATGGCATACTACGTGAACATCCATAATCAACGCATATCTAGAAGTAGTATTGAATCATTTCGAGCATAGAACATCATACATCCCAGTGTTATCGTTTACACGACCAACATCCAGCACATATGTTGGTACAAAATCCTAAAAAACAGGAGCATCGTTCAAAAGTATGCCTATTTATGGGCTACCAAAAGGAAACAAAAGGTGGTCTATTTTATGATCCTCAGGAAGATAAAGTGTTTGTATCTACAAATGCAACCTTCCTAGAGGAAGATTATATAAAGAACCATCAACCTCGCAGTAAGCTAGTAATAAAAGAAATATCCAGAGAAACGACAAATGCATCAACAAGAATTGTTGATCGAGCATGTCCTTCAACAAGAGTTATTGATAGAGCAAGTCCATCAACAAGAGTTGTTGATGAAACTGATACTTCACATCCTTCTCAAGAGTTGAGAATGCCTCGTCGTAGTGGGAGGGTTGTGCAATAGCCTGACCAGTACATAGGTTTAACTGAAACTCAAGTCATTATACCAGTTGAAGGTTTAGAGGATCCATTGTCTTTTAATCAAGCAATAAACGATGTGGACAAAGACCACTGGATTAAAGCCATGGACCTTGAAATTGAATCCATGTATTTCAATTCTGTCTGGGATCTTGTAGATCAACTAGAAGGGGTAAAACCCATCGATTACAAGTGGATCTACAAGAGGAAACGAGACCAAGCTGGTAAGTTACAGACCTACAAAGCTAGACTTCTGGCAAAAGGGTTTATTCAAAGAGAGAAGTTAGATTTTGAAGAAACCTTCTCTCTAGTTGCCATGATAAAGTTTATTAGAATACTCTTGTCCATAGCCACATTTTATGATTATGAAATATGGCAAATGGATGTCAAGATAGCCTTTCTGAATGGTTATCTTGAAGAGAGTATCTATATGTCTCAACCAGAAGGGTTTATACAGCAGGGTCAAGAGCAGAAGGTTTGCAAGCTTAATCGATTCGTTTATGGATTAAAACAAGCTTTTAGATCCTAGAGTATGAAATTTGAAGTTGCGATCAAATCTTATGGCTATGAACAAAATGTTGACGAAACCTATGTATATAAGAAAATCATTAACAAAACGGTCACTTTTCTGGTGTTGTATGTTGATGATATTCTACTCATTGGGAATGAGGTAGAATATATAGCTGACATTAAGAGATGGCTGGCTTCACAATTCCAAATGAAAGATTTGGGAGAAGTGATGCGTGGTTAATGCGATGAAATAATGGTGTAGAATGCGATGGTGGAATATGCATTGCGCATGCAAGTTTTCTCAGCAAGATGCAAGTATAAATCTTACTGAGTTGCCTGGTAAGCCTAGGGTCGAACACAAGGACTAAGGAAACAGTATGCGATGGTAATTTTTGATTACTTTGCGGTAACAAATAATTCAATGCGTTGGATGGTATGTTGTTTAAGGTATAAGGTTTATGCGGTAGAATTGAGGAAAAAGTTAATAATGCGAAAGATACAATGAGTATGCGGAGGAACGGGTTGAGAAAGTCTTTAGCTAGCGCTTTGTGAGATTGCGTTCAAGCTATGCGATCATGCTACACACATGCAACAGTAATTCATTTTCCAATGCAAATGCGATAGCTCCTAGTTTTAGGGCGCATGCGATGTATGCGATGATGTCTATAGGACTTATTTCTAAGTCTCTATTTCTTGCCTATGAGATGATAAATGATACACACAGGTACAAGGTGACCACATACAATCATATCCTATCTCTAGGGTGCATGCGATGCGTTAATAGCAAAAATAATTTATTCCTAAGCTTCCATCTCTTGATTATACGTTTCTAATCTGACTCTCCTGAGCCTAGATTCTAATCTGACTTTTCCAAGCCTAGATTCTATCTTTAGACTACCCTCCCGATTATCTCTAAAGGATGGATGAAGCATACATAATACAAGATGATCGTATTCTCCCTTCACTCGCCTCCGCCCTCTAAGTATGTAAAATCTAAGTATAAGGTGAAGACGAACTCTAAATTCTGAATAGCAGAACCGAATTCTCCGAACACCGAACAGAACCTCTTTAACGAAGGTGGTGTTCGGTATTCATATAACTTCAAGGTGAAAGCTTTTTCTCTCGAATGATTGCACTGATGGGATGTCATTAATTTTCTGTCTGATGCACTAAATAATTGTCACCAAAAAGTGAGTGTACTTGTTAGAGTATGTCGTTAACGACTTGTTAACTTAATTCGGAATCGACCGTCATCAGGTTTCTGTCCCATCGTGATTTATTAAGCTTTCACCTTGATGCGTCGGATCTATGCAGCCACCTTTTTTAGCAGATTTTCTCGAACGCATATGATCGTATAGCCTTGCGATTGCAATCTCTTGAGCGCTCAGACGTTTTCTATCGCAATTCCGCTTTGCGCCAATGCATTTTCTGCACAAAATACATAAGTTAGCTGTTTTTAATGCGATGGACGCATGCGATCACAATGTTATAAACTTAATGCTTTTAGACACAATTTTATATATTTTTACCATCGCAATCCTTTATTGTTTTATATCTTTGTGCTGTAATAACATGCATTCATGCCCGTTATCAAGAAGCACAGTATGTTCTTGGAATCCAAATAGTTTGGAATCACAAGAATAGAACATTAGCATTATCTCACGCATCTTATATAGACAGGATGTTGTCTAGGTATAAAATGCAAAATTTCAAGAAAGGATTTTTACCTTTCAGGCATGGAATTCACCTGTCTAAGGAACAAAGTCCTAAGACACCTCAAGAGGTTGAGGAGATGAATCGAATTTCATATGCATCTGCAGTTGGGAGTTTGATGTATGCAATGTTGTGTGTGGTGGTAGGTGAGAAATATTTATGCAAAAACTTTTCCACCAACTTTTCCCATGTGGTGATTTCCCCAGGCTCTAATGAATTCACCCATTGCTTTGCGTCATCTCGCAAAGAATAGGGAAACAAGGAGAGCCTAATTGCCTCTGGTGTGATTCCATGAATCACAAAGGAATTGCACGTTTCCAGGAAACGCTTCAAATGGGCATGAGGATCTTCGCCACGACTACCCCCAAATTGCCCAACAGTCTGGAGCATTTGGAGCATAACAGATTTAATTTCAAACCTGGTTCCATCATGCGTCGGATATATGATTCCTGGAGAGAAATCATATAGCACAGGGAACGCGTATTCTCTCATAGGACGCATGTTGTTGTTTGCCATCAGGATTGGGTTTTTTGCAGCGTGAGCCAGTTGCTGAGCCAGTTGCTAATTTTGTTGTTCTTCTGCCATTCTCTTTCCTTTTCTTGTTGTCTGAGTAACTGTTGCCTCAACCTTCGACGACGGTTGGATCAATTCCTATGCCGGAAGGTCCGTTCAATCTCGGGGTCGTATCTGAACTCAAGAGTGTTCTCTCTATTCATACACGTTCGCAAGCCTAGGCGTAGCTTGTAATACTTCCCTTAATTGAAGTGTCTCTACAACAAATACAAATGGAATTTATGGTTAGTTCTTGTTGCTGAGTCCCCAGCAACGACGCCAAAAACTTGTTCGCTTGCTATCGTGAGATGCTTTAGGAGTGTATAAAGTAAAACAGATTGGAAGAATAAAGCCTAAAAGATGCGTTCTTCCTTGATGCGTTTAAATGAATTAAGCGCGTTGGGGCGTTAGTATTATACACAGAAGGCACACAACTCCTTATAATAACGTTCAAGTTTTCCTAGAAAAACCCAAGTATAAATCTAATCTAGGTTCCTAGCAAGTCTAGGGTCGATCACAAGGATTCAATTTCACTAACAGAGATTATGCATTGTACTTGCAGTAGGAGGTTTTTCCTAAATAAATGTGAAAGATGTATTATTTACACTAACATGCTATGCCTGTGCAAGGAAATACAAAAGAGTTGAGTGGAGAATGATGGATTATGTGAAAATGGAATTTAAGTAGGTGGACGCGCCGGTTAAAGATAATTGCACACAACTGATGTAATGTGGATGAAATGGGATGGGTTGCTTATCTTTCTGTTCATGCGTTAGACATCATTCAACACTTCTCAATGCGAATAACATACAAGCTTATCTCTAGGGTGCATGCATGTACTTAGAATGCAAGAAACACCAGTAAGTCTATCTCTAGCTATACTAGGCGTTCTACTTAATGCGGCTTAGCTATTCTTTCAAACAACTAAGTAAAGAAGCTTTCACCAAGTTATCAAGTTGGTTTAGGCGTTGGAACCGAATTACGCACGAAGTACTAATCCTTTCAACATAGACAGAAGATAAACAATAGCAAAAGTGATGATCAAATATATGAATTTTATAAAGAATCAATGAGTCTTTACAAAGAACTATATTCAATCAAAATGAAATGGAAATGATATTAAGAGAGAAATTGAGTCAAGCCAAAGAATACAATCTCTTGTAGTTCTTTAGCTCAATCTTGTTATGTACAATCACTTTAAAGAGCTGAGGACAGAGTATCTTTCTCAAGAATAACTTTCTCCACTCCCTGGCCGGCTGGTGGTTCTCAGCTCCTTCGATCGTCTTACACCTCGACACAACTTGTACAAACTAAAACTAAGTCTACAAATTTACAGAGAGTATGGAGCTTCTAATTGTCTGAACTCTTGATTCTAGAGGGTCTTCATGTATTTATAGGCGTTGGTCTCTTCCACTTGGAGGATGGACTGCATTTAAGTCCATGCCCTGGTCAGCATTAAACTCCATGTCCTGGTTGGCCGCCTGACCTCTGGAAGCTTTTTCTGACGCCGCCTGTTGCAGGTGCCCATGTTTGCAAGTGGTGATGTGACACAATCAACCCCGAGCAATGAATCTTCTATGCATTGAATTTCCTTCGACGCATGGCTCATGCATTAGTGCGTTTCCTGCGGCACTTGTCTAATGCGTTATTGTTAGTTCTTGCATTGTAATCCTGCAAAGTAGTGCGTTAGCGCCGTGATTTTTAGTGATAAACTTCTTTTACATGAAATTACTATTGTTTAAGTAAATCCATGCGTTTCTATTAAAAAAAATGAGAGTTTATCATTAAAAATCCTAATTGTTCTAACTTAAGAGCAAAGATAACTTATATATTTACAAGTTATCACTCATTAAGCCTCCCATTTTTGGGATAAGACCAGACAAATAGTTGGGGATATAGCCCTGCAAGATGGAATTCACTCCTACCCGATTTAGGGTTAGTAGAGAGGTTGTTCCCTTGAGTGTTGATTCTGGGTCTTGAATAAGGGGCCACACCCTCTCATTGGCCCGAGAGGGACTGGTCTTGTTGATCGGATCACAAATCAATTGTTAATTATATGATCAGTGGGACTTAAGGAACAAGAGTAATTTCAGGGGTAAAACGGAGATTTGACTTAGCTGTTATTACGAATTACCTGTGCACATAATACATCTACAGTGAAGGGAGTTCAACTATGGGCTTTAGTGAAGTGACTGATTAGTTAACGAATGGGGGTTATTTCGGTGTAATATGTTTAGCCAATTAATCCCAAATCGTTGGAGCCCACAATCTGTAGCTCCCCGAGGTCTCCCTACTAACTCGTAAATGGATTAGCTTTAGAGTAGCATGATAATTTAATTTGAAACGTTCAAATTAGAATTAAATGAATTAGTAATTATATGAGATAAAATTACACGTTTAATTTTAAGAATTAAACGAAATTGGAGAATTAATATTTAAATAGGATTTAAATATATGAAGGTGGAATTGTATAAAATTGATTTAATATTTGATAATAAACTAATTAGAATTATTTAAATTGTTTAAATAATTATTTATTCATTTTATTAAGGGAATTAATTTTGTAAAATTAATAATATTTTAAATTTTAGAAAAAAAATTGATTTTTGACATAAATTGAAAATTGAAAAAGATTTAAGAAAAACACAAAAATGGAATGTTGGATTTTTCCATTACACCTTCAAGTTGCTCACCCATAACCCACCATCTTTAGACTTCAATTACTCCAAGCATGAGCTACATCTCATGTAGACATATTTTCGACATTATTGCTTGCAATATATTGAGAAGATTGGAGTGAATTTGGGGCATGCAATCGGTATAATTTTTGCTGAAAAATTCGTGTGAAGAAAATGTTCTTCAAGTCTGTTGTTGTTGTGAGTTATTCTCCAAATTCCCTTAATTCAAGCTTATTTTGAGTCCATCTACTCAAACTAAAGCTCCATGAGGATAGTAGGGAAGATCTTGAGGTGGTCTATAACAGGTTTTGAAGAGAATTGCAGCTGGAAATCGAGATTTCAAGAGTTCTACAAAGGTATGACTGAAACCCATTTATTTCTACAATAGCATGCTTTAGTTTCTACCTAGATCAATTAATTGAAGTGCTTATTGATCCTTATTACTTCTACTGCTTGCTGATACAATACAACAATTAGTATCGGAGCATCATATAAGCATTAAACTCGGTTTAATTTTGGTGTGGTGGGTGTTTTTCATGAGTTATATGAAACTGCTGCACTGATATGTTTTTTTTAGTTTTGGCATTTAATTTCTCTTTGATTTCTCGATTAAATTTGTAATTGGCTCTTGGTTGATGAGCTTATATGTGTTCTCGAGAGTCTGTAATTTATTTGGAGTCATTAGAGTTTAAATTAAGATGTAATTGAAGAAACAAGTGAAGAAGGCCGAGTTTCAAATTCCAGTTTTTTTCAGCCTTTGCTCAAATATCGTCGTTGAGGTTCAGTGCTAGACAATCGTTTAGCTACGAGAGCTAAACGATGTGAAGAAATGCTAGATGATCTTATAACTACAGCCGTTGAGCATTGAAGTGTTGTGCATTAGACGACCGTGTACCTGCGGGAGCTAAACGATGTGCTGAAGTGGTATGTGATGGCACTACACGATCGTGTAGCCTTACGTGGGAGCTAAACAATGCATTGAAGTGCTATGCGATGGCATTACACGTTCATGTAGCTTTGCGCGGCAGCTAAATGATGCATTGAGGTGCTATGCGATAGCACTACACGATCATTTACCTTAGTGCACGCGCTAAACGATCAAGGATGGCGCTAAGTGATCGTGTAGATATTTGTCTGGCACTAGACGATGGCGCTACATGATAGTGTTAGACACTAAGCGATCATGTAGCATTGTCCGACACTAGACGGTGGAACTATATGATAGAAGGAAGACACTACATGATCGTGTAGCTTGGTCAGACGCTATACGATGGCGTTACACGATCAGGCAAACACTAAACGATAGTTGTCAATACTATATGATGAGCCTTAACGAGTTTTGAAGCTGTTTTGTAGTAATTAGGCTTTTGTTTGCTTGTTTATGGCAAAACTAAAACCATATCAGTTAGTGTTTAATTCTTTATGCTTATACATGTGATGTATGTAATAATTAAATAATTCATGTATATACATACAGTATGCCATGTAGATTTAAAACCCCACCGTAGGAAGCATGTTACATATATTGAAAGTATGTTATAAAATGTTATAATATAAAGTATGCACGTTAGGGTTTCTTTTATTTAATATAATAGTTATATTAGATATTGAATGCCTTTGTTGTATGTTGTGGATGTTTAGCATTTCTAAAAAAAATTTAAGCTGTCATAAAATTGCATTAGACGTTTAAAATCCATAACGAAGAACAGTTGCATGCTCACTTCAGTTAACAACTAGTTTTAATCGTTAAAATAGATGTTACCTTATAACATTAGGTTACAAACTCAAATCGGTTCATAAACCTATCTAAGGCTAGAGGTACTTAAGTTGACGGTCTACGGAACACCTCCTACCTTGTGATTATGGCCAAATTATTGAGCATTGGTAACCGGTTTTATGAGTTTGCATAAGAGGTGTGAGGTAATAAAACGGTTTATCACCTAGACATCATAGGTTTAAATCCATTTATAAGTGTTATACTTAGATAAATCACATAGACTTAGGGTTATTTTTAATAGCCGAAAAATAACTTAAGTATAAATTTACCCAAACATATAGAACACTTTAGTGGGAGATTAACAATTATTAGTTCTCATGTCCTCAAGAGTTTACATCGTGAGATCCATGCTCGACTTCGTGTCGCTTTTACCACGACTGCTCCATTCAGAAATTGTTTGCATGGGTCAATAATGAGGTGAATGAGGGAAGTAGTTCATAGTAAGTGGGTGAAAGAAATCTCTCAACATTGTCCTACGGTCTCCTCCATTAGTTTGAACCGCGAGATTTCTATGTTGCACCTGCTGTCATTTTTAGGCGGCACTAGCTAGTCGTTAACCATGGTGATCCCTCGGAGGGTTATAACATAGTATTCGGAACAACCCAGTCTTCAGTAAAATGAATAGGGTCTTATAGTTCCATCTTGGGTATTGTCTTCTATTTCATGTCCATATTCATACTATTCTATAAGATCTGAAAATGGTGGGTCAACACTTACAAGAATTACTAATCGTTAGTAAAGATCATGACCGAAAACGATAACCAAGAGAACTAGAGGAGTGAAGAGTTATTCTAATATAGTATTTGGTCAAGAATTGTCTTGCTTCTGTGAAGGAATTCGTGACTACCCCTCGGTAGCAATTTTTCTAAATCACTAAAGTACCGTTGCAAATAAATAATGGTTATGGGTACGTTATTATTACTTTGCTAAAACTTGATTGGATTTAAAAGCAATTCACTTATACAGTTTGTTTATAATTTCAGAATGACGAGTTCGAAAATACAATTGTTGGCATCGGATAAACTGATCGGGGATAATTATGTAACCTAGAAATAAAATTTGAATACTATACTGGTGATAGACGATTTGTGGTTCGTCTTAACAGAGGATTGTCCTCCCGTTCCAAGCTCTAACACAAACCGAACTGTTCGGGATGCGTATGATAGATGGATTAGTGTGAATGATAAAGCCCGTGCTATATCCTCGCCAGAATATCTGATGTTTTGGCGAAGAAACATGAGGATATGGGTACTGCCAAAGAGATTATGGAATCTCTATGAGAGATGTTTAGACAACCGTCCTTCACTCTGAGGCATGATGCTATCAAGTACGTTTACAACAACCGCATGAAAGAGAAGGCCTCTATTCGTGAACAAGTCCTGGACATGATGGTCCACTTTAATGTGGCAGAAGTAAACGACGTTGTTGTTAACGAGAGAAGTCAAGTCAGTTTTATTCTAGAATCTCTTCCGGAGAGTTTTCTACAATTCTTCACTAATGCACTCATGAATAAAATTGAATATAACTTGACTACTCTGTTGAATGAGCTACAGGCATTCTAGACTATGTTAAGAACTAAGGGTTTGGAATCATAAGTAAACGTTACTACTTCTGAAAAGAAAGGGACATCCTCCAAGCCTGATGTTGTCTCCTCTTCACAGAGTAAGAGTATTCTTGCAAAGGAGAACAAAAGAAAAGGGAAGAAGAAACTGGTTGGAAAGAAAAGAGAAAAATGTTGCAGATAAAGGGAAATGTTTCCATTGCAACGAAGAAGGGCATTGGAAGAGAAACTGCCTCAGTACCTTGCTGTGAAGAAAGCAGAGAAAGCTAAATAAGCAAACTAGTTTCTGAGGACCACTTGCTCAACTTAACAAATGGGAGATGTTGCTGTTTGATGATAATGTTACCTGCTTTTGTTATCTTGTAAAGAACAAAATGTATATATTTTTGTTGTAAATGAAGTGTTCATTTTCGAAATTTATGTTTGTTCTATCTTATAGAAACTTCTGTTAAGAATCAAACTGTTAAAAGCCATTTACAAATATTCAGATATTTAAAAATGGCTAGATCAAAATATAGAAAGTTTAAAGATTTCTAGATCTGACTGTTAACAAAGAGTTGCTAAAATAGGTCAGATGCGTCTTACTCAAAGAGTTGAGAGTACCTCAATGTAGTGGGAGGAAAGTATGACTTCCTAGTCATTATTGAGAACTAGATGCATTCCTCATATAGTTTAAGAAGAAGCCTATTATACACTAACATATTTACAATGATTCTCTAGGCTAAAGTGTTTGAGAATCACCTAGTAAGACTAGGAATATCAGATTAATAACCTAGGGCAAGTGGGAGAAATATCGGGTATAGGATACTCAGAAACTCAGTCTTATATATTAAATATATAAGTTACCACTGGAGTTTTAGTCCAAGTGGGAGTTTATTGCGTTTTATGTCTTAAAACTCATAGTTTGTAAACAATAAAACTTATTCTGAAAAATCAATAAGTTAGTATTGAATAGATGTATTACTTATTAGAAATCCAATAAACCTAAAAGTACCTTGACTATTACATGAGTACTTGAACTTTATGTGGAGACATAAAAGTGGACCAAGTTCGAGTAAATAGTAAAAAATGATCTATAGTATATAAATAAGGTTAGGTGCCTTATTCTGGTAGCACTATTGGATGCGGCCTACTCTGTAGTTGTTACAAAGAGTTGTAAGGTGCTACAAACGAAGTGATCCTAATTCATACATGTTATGACATGAGGAGTGGGAACGTCTTGTG
This sequence comes from Benincasa hispida, assembly GCF_009727055.1. Classification (NCBI taxonomy): domain Eukaryota; kingdom Viridiplantae; phylum Streptophyta; class Magnoliopsida; order Cucurbitales; family Cucurbitaceae; genus Benincasa; species Benincasa hispida. The sequence continues at coordinate 58,376,573 of NC_052357.1, forward strand.
CACATGAGTTTTGTACAAGATTGGACCACGAAATCAGTCACTGTTACTTTATAATGTTGTTACTGTTTAATACTGACTATTTCAAAGCGATGACCTAGGTAACTTGACCTTAATCCTGAGCTAACTCTGAACTACTGTTTGTTCGGGATTTGATCTGCAATAGTGAGAGTAGTCCAACAGCACTGCTCAATAAGCCTGCCATTTTGGAGATAAGACCGGACAAATAGTTGGGGACATAGCCCTGCAAGATGAAATTCACTCCTACCCAATTTAGGGAAAACAGAGAGGTTGTTTCTTTAAGTGCTGATTCTGGATCTTGAACAAGGGGCCCCACCCTCTCATTGGCCCAAGAGGGACTGGTTTTGTTGATTGGATCACAAATCAATTGTTCATTAGAGGATTAGTGGGACTTAAGGAACAAGAAAAAAATTTTGGGGGAAAAATAGAGATTTGACCTAGCCGTTATTACGAACAACCAATGAAGGGTTAACTTACTAATCATTGTTATATCGAGTAGATATAATATACCTACAGTGAGGGGAGTTCAACTATGGGATTTAGTGGAGTGGCCCAATAGTTAACGAATGGGGGTTAGTTCGGTGTAATGAGTTTAGCCAATTAATCTCATATCGATGGAGCCCATGATCTGTAGGTCCCCGAGGTCCCTTTATTAGCTCGTAAATGGATTAGCTTTGGAGTAGCATGATAAGTTTGTAATAGTCACACCTCCTGGATTCTCATTCCGAGAATACCAAGGTCACTGAGTGGTGGTGTCCAAGTTTTTACCTGTTCGTGGAGAAGACTGTTCGTTTGCTGAGTGACAGCGAGATTTGGTAGACGAATAGCTCGGCGTTGCAGCGACAATGAAACGGGTTGTTCTTGACGAGAGCGAGAGATAAAAAGATGAAAAGTTCTTCAAAGGTGAGTCTCTTGTTCTTTTGTATTTAATTTGTCGGAAGCATGTCTTAATTTATCCTGAAATACATTAATTCTATGTATGTTTGTGAATGTTTGTATTTCTGTCACAATGAATTTGGAATAATCTTGCTTCCGCTCATGGGTACTCTTTGATGAGAGTTCCTTCATATATATGATACAATTATAAACGTTTATTTTAATTGAAATTAAACGAAATTGGAAAATTCATTAATATTTAAATTATGATTTAAATATAAAATTGATTTGATGGTGATATTGATATTTTATTAATTTAATATTTAGATATTAATTAATATTATTTTAATTAAAAATCAATTAAAATTAGTTTTATTTAAATTAATTAATTTTGAATTAATTTTATAAAACTAATTTTTTTTAAAAATGAAATAAAAATGATTTTTGAAATAATTTAAGTTAGTGGATTTTTCCAATTTTTGGGAAAAATTCACTAACCACATTTTGATGGATTATCACCAAAATCCATATGTAAATTTATATGATCACCAAGCACGTGGTGCCCTCCATACAACCTATTGGTTTTGCATGATTTCTAATTATATATAGTACCTCCATGCATGAAGATCATCAAGCAATTTGAGTTTTACTTGCTGAAGTGAAAACTGAAAGCCCTATGCATCCCTCGCTGTTCCTCATCAATTCAACTTGTTTCAAGTGTTTCCACCACACGTTCCAGCTTGAGCATAGTAGAGAATATCTTGGTGGTTGTTCTCTTGAAGTTTCAAGCTCTATCTTGGTGGATTTGAGCTGAATTTGGGAAGGAAAACTTCAAAGGTAATATGTGTTTCAAACACTCTTCTGAATATCATCTGAACAACATGCTTAAAACTCAAAATAAATGTAGTTTAAGTGCTTATTGATTTCGAAGTCTTCCGTTGCATGATATTTCATTCCTTCAATGGCAAGGTACAATTCTTCTCCAACAAAAAGACACTTGAATGGAATTAAGCATATACTCTTTTATCTCCACGGAACGGTAAATATAGGTTTGTTTTATTCAAATAAATCAAAATTTGATCTAGTTTGTTATGTAGATTATGAATATTTATCTGATCCATACAAAGTTAAATCTCAAACAGGTTCTCAGTTTACATGTGGATGAACTACTATATCATGGCGATTGGTGAAACAGACCGAACAAAACATGGTGAAATTCTTGCAATTCATGAGGCTAGTCGAGAATATGTATGGTTAAGATCAACGACTCATCACATTCGTCGAATATGTGGTTTGTCTTCTAAAAAAATCTTCAAACGATATTCTACGAAGACAACACAACATGCATATCCTAAATCAAAGGAGGATATATTAAAAGAGATAGAACAAAACATATTTCACCGAAGCTTTTCTACACATGGTCTTGAAGAAAATGGTGACATCGCTGTAGTACTACAAATTTTGTTCGAAGGATAACTTGACAGACTTATTTACAAAAGCATTACCTACCGCAACCTTTAAAAAACTGGTGCACAATATTGAAATGTGGCGACTCAGAGATCTCAAGTGATGTTTCCATGAGGGGACTAAATATAATGTATTCCTTTTAAGAGTATTAAAATTATATGAAATATGTACCATTTTTCCTTGACTAGGATTTTTTTTCCAATAGATTTTTTTTTTTCTAGTAAGGTTTTAATGAGACATATTTCATAGATGTATAATGTATCTAAGGGAAAGTATTATAAATATCACAAATTATGTGTAAAATAGTACTCATTCTTAGTGTCAAAATGCCAAATGTCACTCCCTCTACACTCCATGTACATAGCCATGTGTTTTGTAAATACTCATTCTTAGTGTCCATGTAATCATTCTTAGTGTCCATGTAATTTACCTCCTACTTGCCAAATTACCTATAAATAGTGACATTTGATGGGGTTTTGTAATACACATACACATTGGGCAAATTTCTTATTTTATCTTTTGTTAATTTATTTTATCTTTTTAGAGAAATTTCTTGTTTTACCTTTTATTAATTTATTTTATTTTAATTATTTATATATTGTATTTTATTTTATTTAATATCTATTTATTTATACTATATTTTCTTCATATCTGTATTTTCATTGTAAGTTGTTGTGCTCTTAAATTTACAATAGTTTCCACATTTCTATAGCCGCCCCATTACTCCCACCCACATTTCATGTTAGTGACTCTCTCTCACACAATTTTCTTAAGGAGTATATATTTTCTTTTAGAAAAGATATTTCGAAATATCTATGAGTATGTATACACATATAATAGAGTATTTACACAAATCTAGCCACGTTTTTTTTTTTTTTAAATCGTTATTCTAATTTTAACTTCATGTGTTCATCATTAGATATATGTGCGGTACACTTTATATTGCCCATCAGCTAACTTATATATTTTATTTTTGGTATATCAATAAACTGAAATACTTTATTTTGATATTTCAATAAACTAATATACTTTATTTAAACTATATTATGTATGCAACTAATGTATTGTAATTTTATTTAACAATGTTATTGTAAAAGTTGTTTTTTATTTTTTATTTTGTTTTGATATGAAGTTTTTTTTTTCCTTCGATTAGTTCGATTGCAATGGTATTTAAGTTTTGGCATTAGTTTTTCTTGTGCTTTCAATTTTTTTTTGCCTAGTTTTGTTGGTATATCTTAATTATTTCATTAATTGTGTCAACTAACATTCAAAATATAATGATAAGAAGAGTGAATGGTAAGAGGACTTTGAATTTAATTAAATTTTCTTACATTTTATTCTCTTGTGCTTTATGCTTTTCTTTGTATTCTCATGTTTGGAATACATATTTTAGAACTTTCAATCTACTTTGATCGATTAGATTATGGAAGGTCGAAATCTTGAAGTTAGGACCAAGTTCTCGTTTCTTCTTGTTCATCTATCAATCTTCCAAGCTAAATATGTTTAGTTTTCTTGGGATTTCTTATCAATTAGATATTCGGTGTTATTCTTATTACTGTTCTGGGAATTCATCTGGAATAAGGGGAGTTCTCAAACGTGATTGAGGTAGTTCCTTCCTATGATGGCCAACTCCTTAACATATAAAGTATATCAATTAATTTGTTTTATTTTTTAAATTTTGAAATGATTTTAATGATATATTAGTTACATTTAATTTTCTATCTCAATTGTATAGTGTACGTGTTTCACATTTGGTATTTCGGTTGATTGATATTTCATATCTTGAGGGAAAGAAAAGCATAATATTGATATTGTTGATATATCAAATATGAAGTAGATCATTCAAAATGATATCCTTAAAAAATAATATTTGATATTTCAATTTTATATAAGTATTAATTTAAAACGGATTTCAATTATATCATCAATGTATTAATAGTATATCATCAATTATTCTAAATACAATACTAAGTGTTGTGTTACAGTGGTGTACCAAAAGTTTATCAATACTCATTCGAGATTTATTTATATTTAAAAAAGGTGTAACAATAGTATATAAGTAATCATTAAAAATTATTTCAAGTATATCATTGGCGAATCAGTAATATATCAACATCATTCGTTATTGGTGTATCAACAATATATCCGTCACCTTATCAAATAACAATATGTCAATTACAATCATTCTACATTAAGTTTTTGTATAACATTGGTTTATTAATAGTGTATCAATGTCATTTCAAAATTCATTTCATGTATGACACTAATGTATGATCATTAGTATATTGATATGTTTTACAAATATATTTATTCTAGTATATCAGTTGTAGATGATCAGTCATTCAAAATTTAACTTCGACCTAATATCAGTTAACTAATATAACAAACATAAAGTACATTGAATATACTATTCATACCCGAATATTTTTTTTCTTTGTTTCTAAATTTCAAAAAATTGTGCTTATATATGTATGTTTGTAATTCTTGGAACTTTCCCATTTTCTTTTGATTCTCTTTATTTTGTTTGGTGAGAAAAATTGAAATATTGTCTAAATAATCTGTTTTAAGTAATGTGCATATACATTTGATCAAGTATACTACTAGTCAATTTTAGAGTAATTTTATGGGTTGTTTGTCATGTAGAAAAATGGGACAAATTAATTATAAATATAAAGAAAACCAAATTTTTTTTATTAATTTAGCAAAAATTTGCTCCTGCAAAAAGTTCAAAATGCCCATGTTCCAAAAAAAAACTCATGCAACTTTCTTCAACTATCCTAGATCATTGTTTATCATTGGTAGATAGTGATAGTCACTATCACTGTCTATCAATTTTAGACTTCTATCAGTGATAGACAGTGATAGTCTTTCCATCAATGATACGCAATGATAGCTTTCTATTATTATTTATTAGTGATAGATTCCTATGAATATCTTACTAACAATGTACCTTCTAAATTAATAACAATTTTTTTGTTACAGGAAACTGATGATGATGAAGAAGAGAATCAAAGAAGAGAAAGTAAAACAAAACAAAGAAGTGCAAGAAATTGACTTTAGCATAAATGTTTGATAGTTGTGTTTCTTACATTATCGATATATAAGTGATAGAAGACTATTAATGACTATTATGGGTAAATTTATTTAAAGAAGTTGACAACAAATACAATTTTCAAGCATATTCTATCACTAGTAGATAATGATAGAAGACTATCACTGACTATCAATGATAGAAGTATATCATTTTCTATTACTGACTATCAATGGTAAACTTCTTTAAAGAAGTAAACAATATTAAGGAAGTTGACAACAAATGCAAATTTCAAGCATATTCTATTAGTGATAGACAGTAATAGAAGACGATCACTAACTATCCATGATAGACTTATTTAAATTAGTAAATTGATTTAAAGTAGTTGACAAGAAATATATTTTTCAAGAATATTCTATCACTAATAAAAAATATTAGAAGATTATCAAAGATAGAAGTAAAGCATGCCAATTCTCAATTTTGTTCTATCATCGATATAAATATGATATATATATTATGAACTTGGACTTAAAAATAGAGTCTGATTCTTTCGTATTTTGAAACAAATCCTAGACTATTTTGGAGAATTGCATCACGATCGCAGGCCAATGATTTCAAATCTCAAGTTGGAATTCTGGTAGACGTTAGAGCAGATCTCACAAATGGGGCTGCTCCCATCTTCATAGGAGAGTTAAAACCAAAAAGAAGAGTCGTTATAGGGGTAAAGTTGGAATTAATGAAAAAATGAATTTTAGATTATCATTTTAATATGTTTAAACTATTTTCTATATTGGTAAATAATTACTACAATTGAGTTAAAAGGAAAGAAAAGAAAATCAACGAAACCGGTTTCCCCCTCTCTTAATATCCATTAATGTTCAGTCACATTTAAATTTCAAACCATAAATGCACAACTTTTGTCCACCGTACAAATTGTTGAAAATTGATTCAGAGTCAGTGTGTACGGAGGCGGCTCGGGCCACTGAGATGTTCTGGTTAGTGACGAGATTGGAGAAGACGTCGCTCTGGTAGAAGGCGAGGGTGAGGTGGTTAGAGTTAGGTGATATGAACACAGCTTTCTTTCATCGTTGTGTTCGTTCTCGTCACAGTTGCAGCGGTTTATTTACGGTCATGGATGTTGGGGGGGACTCACCAGATGGTGCATGACAGGGTGGCAGGGGTGGCGGTAGAATTCTTTTAGGGTTTTTTAGGGTCTCATCCTGTGGGTTATAGGGATCTTACTGTTCGAATCGAGGATATTGTGTAATTCAGCTGGTCCGAGGAGGGGGTGGAGGCGCTTGATCGACTAGTGATGAGATTCAAAAGGCTTTATTCTCAATGAAGTATGGGAAGGCTCCTGGGCCTGATGTGTTTTCGGTGGATTTTTACAAAGCTGCTTGGAGTGTGGTTAGGGATAATTTATGTGATGCTGTGCTGAACATTTTTTTGTCCTGTTACCTTCTCGGTGGAGTTAATTCTACTGCTATTACTCTTATCCCAAAAAGGTGGGGAGCTGAACGTATGGAGGAGTTTCGTCCCATTTCTTGTTGCAATGTTGTGTATAAGTGTATCTCGAGGATATTACTTGAGAGATTGCAGTTGTGGTTGCCTACTTTCATCAGTGGTAACCAGTATGCGTTTATTCCGGGTAGGTCAATTTTTGATAACATTTTATTGTGTCAGGAGCTTGTCGGGGGCTATAAGGAGGGCAGAGGGAAGCCGCATTGTGTGTTGAAGGTAGACCTTCAGAAGGCGTACGATTCGGTCAATTGGGATTTTCTGTTTGGTGTGTTGCTGACTATAGGTACGTCCCTTTAGTTTGTTAGTTAGGTGAGGTCTTGTGTTACTTCGCCTACGTTCTCTGTGATGATTAATGGTTCCTTTTAGGGGTTTTTTCCTAGTAGAAAGGGGTTATCTTCTTTTTTGTTTGTGATGGTGATAGAGGTATTGTCTAGGTTGTTGAATAAACCTCCTATGTGGTTTAGGTTTCATTATCGGTGTGAGCGTGTGGGCCTCACTCATTTTGTTACATATGTGGTTTAGTTACATATAACTCTTTAAGTACCACTGATCCCTCTAATGAACAATAATTCATAGTCCAACTATGACCAAACCCCTCTTGGGCCAAGAGAGGGTGTGGCACCACATTATTCAAGCCCTAAAATCAGCTCTGAAAAGAAAAATTTATCTACTTACCCAGATGTCAGGGAAGGTGTGAATTCCATCTTGTATAGCTGTGTTCCCAACTCCCTAGTCAGACGAATCCTCAAAATGGTAGGCTTATCAAGTCAGTGATCTGCTCACTCTCACCCATACAAATAAAAAGACCGCCTTCACAGATAGGAGTTTGCACACACTAAGGATTCATATCATATCACCTACGGTCATCCTGGTGAAATGAAAGTCTTTATTATTGACGGTGTTATATAATAACACTAGTCATTGATAACGGGCAGAAATGCACATTATTACAGTGCTAAGTTATAAAATAATGCAGGTTTGCGTAAAAATATACAAGATTGCGTCCAAAAGCATTAAATTCACAATATTACGGTCGCATGCGTCCATCGCATTAAAACAACTAACTTATGTATTTTTGTGCAGAATATGCGTTGACGAAAGGCGAAAAATGCGATCCAAAGAAATCAACGGTTGAGCGCAACGAGAGATTGGGTTAACGCAAGGCTATGCGATCATTTGCCCTTGTGAATATCTGCTCGAGAAGGATGCCACTTAGAGTCGGTGCATCTTTGGTGGGCGCATCTGGGTGAAAAGCGTAATAAATCACAATGGGACAGAAAGCTAATGACGGTCGATTCCGAATTAAGTTGACAAGCCATTAACAAACTACTATAGCAAGTAAACTCAACTTTTTGGTTACAATTATTCGGCGGATCAAGCAGAGAATTAATGTCATCCCATCAGTGCAATCATAAGAGAGAAAAAGCCTTTCACCCCGAAGCTCTATAAGTACCAGAGGCCACCTTCGGTTCAGGGAGTTCAGCTCGTACAGTTAGAGAATTTCCCTTTAGATAGAAGTAGTCTTGTTCTTAGTTTTCTTTTACTTAGAAGGCGGAAGCGAGGGAAGTGAGATTGTACCGAGAGATCGTTTCGGTGAACTTGGAAGAGTGCCAGAAGCGTCGAGATCAGAGAGAGGGCCAACTCCTGCGGGAACATCTTTTGGGCACAATAGAGTTAACAGTGTAAAAGCCTTAGGAAGCAAGGAATTGCTACCAGGCTCTCTATTCTTATCTTCCATTGTCATTTGTACTCTGAACTTATATATAGAAATGAAATTTACATCTTTATATCTGTTCACTCTCTGTACATTACGCATGAGTAGCTAAATCTGTCGAATGGGTTGAGAAGGACTTAGCTAGCATAACTGGGGATCTTCATTCTATGCTATTATCTTGTATTATGTATGCGTCATTCGTCCATTAGAAATATTCGGGAGGGTAGTCTAAGGATAGAATCTAGGGTTAGAAAAGTCAGATTAGAATCAAGGCTCGGGAGAGTCAGATTAGAAACACATAATCAAGAGATAGGAGCTTAGGAATAAGCGTTATTTGCTAATAACGCATCGCATGCATCCTAGAGATAGGTTATGATTGTATGCAGTCACCTTGTCCTTGTGTACATCTTGCATCATCGCATAGGCAACAAGTAGAGACTTAGTAATAAGCTCTATAGACATTATCGCATTCATCGCATGCGTCCTAGAATTAGGAGCTACCAAATTTGCATTGGAAAGTGATTTGCTGTCGCATGAGTGTAGCATGATCACATAGTTTGAACGTATTCTCGAAAAATGCTAGCTAAAGACCTTCTAAACCCGTTCCTCCTTAGACTAAGTGTATCTATCGCATAATCAATCTTTTCTCAAATCCGCCGCATACTTTTCATACTTCAATCAACAAACCAACCAAACCATTAATTTATTTGTTACTGCAAAGTAATCTTAAAAATTACTACCGCAAATTGTTTTCCTTAGTCCCTGAGTTCGACCCTGGACTTACCAAGAAACGCAGTAGGATTTATACTTGGTTCCTACTGAGAAAACTTGTTTGCACAACACATTTTCCACCAACGCAACCCTTCCATTATTTCATCGCATAAAATAATGCATCAAGTTTTTGGCGTCGTTGCCAGGCTAACGATAATTTTTCTGATTTCTTTGCAGCTTTTGATCTCTGGTGCATTACAACCCAGAGATTGAGAGAACGTTCCGATGAAGACTGAGAAACAATTGCCAACAACAAGATAGAACTCTAAGAATGATGGAACAATCGAAAGAGAGGGTCGCAAATGCAAATAATATAATGGCCAACCCCATCCTCCAGACGAATGACCGTAATAGACCCATTCGACACTATGCGTCGCCCAACCTATATGATTTCTCCTTAGGAATCATGAGGCCAACGCTAGACGGATCGAGGTTTGAAATGAAACTGGTTATGTTGCAGATGATCCAAACTGTGGAATAGTTTGGAGGGAGACGTGGCGAAGACCCGCACGCCCACCTCCGGAGCTTCATAGAAATATGCAACACTTTTTTGTTCCCGAATATCTCCACCGAGGAAGTTCGACTAACTTTGTTCCCATTTTCCTTATGTGATCAAGCAAGAAAATGGGCTTATTCTCTCGAACTAGGAGAGATAACTTCGTGGCAACAAATCGTGGAAAATTTCATGAAGAAATACTTCCCTCCAATGGAGAATGCAAGAAGGACGAAGTTAATTTAGAATTTTGAATAGAAAATTGACAAATCGCTCAGCGATGCTTGGACGATTTTTCAAAGGCTGGTAAGAGACTGCCCATATAACGGCTTACCATACTGCTTACAGATGGAGATTTTCTACCCAGTATTAACCTCGCATCACAGACCATTGCCAATACAGTAGCAGCTGGAGGTCTGCTGGATAAAACGTATGAGGAGGCCAAGAGTATCCTTGATCGTATTTCAAAAAATCACGAGGAGTGGAGAGAAAGTGATCAAAGATTACGAATTAGAGACAATGACATGAACAACGGGGCCATTGCATCCCTTCAGAACCAAATGACTGCGATGATGAGTTTGATACAAGGCATCGCAATTAATAGCACGAGACTGAAAAAAGGGTAGGTCAACATAATTGCTCAAACGACCGCAAGTTGTGTCATCTGTGGAGACGCTCATCCGATGGACGAATGCCCAGAAAAT